>NW_020884883.1:4133298-4318541 GCF_003945725.1 Corapipo altera | reverse complement strand
ATATATATATATATATATATATATATATATCCCAAATCAGTAGCCCGAGATCTAGTAACTAGAGAGTTAGCAAAGGAAATATATCACCACTCTCCTTGGGACAACTGAGAGTTGCTCCGGGACGATCGCCGGCAACCTCCGTCTCCCAAGGTCGACAAGGCCTCACCAGGCCTCGCTCCCCAACACGGCAGACTCAACAGCAGGGAACCTGCACCTCCAAGCCGCCGGAAGGAAAAAAGAGCAAAAGCCTCTCCTCCTTTCTTCTTATAATCTGGCTTACGTAAAAATCGTAGGGAATACTGGGTAAATCTGGCCCCTTCCTTGGTTACAAACTGGTCACCAAGGAAGGCCTAGCCCAAACCACCACACCAGCTGAATCTTAAAAGTCTCCATCATTGGGGAATCTGCTGCTTCCCTGGGAAGATAATTCCAATGGCTAATTGTTCTCATTGTGAAAAATTTTCCTCTTGTGTCCAACCAGAATCTCCCCAGGAGTAACTTATACCCTTTACTCCTTGTGACTCTTTTTGTAAAAACAGGATCTCAATCTTCCTGGTAGCCACCCTTTAAATACTGAAACATGGTGATAAGGTCTCCCCTAAGCCTTCTCTTCTCAAGGCTGAAAAAGCCCAGCTCTCTCAGCCTTGCCTCGTATGTCAGGCTTCCTAGTCGTTGGATCATCTTCGTGGCCCTTCTCTGGACCCTCCCCAGCCTGTCCACATCTTTTTGCATAGCACGAACCTAAACTGAACACAGTGTTCCAGGTGTAGCCTCACAAGCACTGAGTAGAATGGGACAATGACTTCTGTGTCTCTGCTGGTGATGCCCTTGTTGTTGCAACCCAGCATCCTGTTGGTGTTCCTTGTCACAGCAGCAGCACACCGCTCACTCACCTTGTCACCAGGTCCCTTTCCACAGAGCTGTTCCACAGAGCTACTCTGCAGATGGGCATATTGCAGCCTGTGCTGCACTCCTGGGTTATGTTTTCTCAGGTGCAAGACTTTACACTTTTGAGTAAGTGCTAGTACTGGTCATAAAAAACCTTCCAGGAGCAGTGTTTGGAAATCCAGTGTAGATATGAATTTTACATTAATACTAACATTTCTTACAATTTCTCTTCTATTTATCTTGACATAGGCCTTTCATGGTTAAAAGAGTATGAATACACTACTCCTCCTTTAAAATTCCAGTGTTATTTTTAAAAAATACTTTTCAGCCTTTGTGTTCATTTGCTGACATTATCACAGTTCAATGTGAATTACAATTCAGATTTAAAATGTAATGACCAGTCATCGTTATTCCATTCTCCACATTCTGCCTCAGGTGAAATAGTGTATTAATTTGAATAAACTAAAATAACGTGTCTTACAGAAATTAACAAAGAGGCCACTAAATTATGTAGGATTAATGCAATCTGGATATTATAAAAAACTCACTATGATTTGTTACCATATTGGCTAGCATAGCTGAGTAATCACCCTAAGCGAGATTGCTTCTGTGATATAGGTGGGTATTTTCTGTGGAGATACTATCCCATCTAGCTCCCATTGCCTGGCCAGGGTGGCTGACAAAGACAAATTCATCCTCTCCAAGGGCTTTGTCCTTTTCATTCTCTGGGAATGCACGGCACCCTGGCATATGCAGATGGAGTTATAACTATAATTTTAATTATGAGTAAAACTGGCACTAAAAAAGAGACTGTGCCTGCAATCTCTGAGCCTTTCAGTCTTTGCTATGGCAGAATACCTTTTAAAAAACACTGTCATTTTTGTAGGGGAGATAGAAAGTTGAAAACACAAGGGGTTTTGTGTTTCTTTTTTTTCCTTTTTACATAGGATGTTGCCTCTGCTGCTGCTGCTGCTAATACTTCATCTTTTTGGCAGCATAATAACATTTTTCTCAGTGCTATTACAAGTAGAGATGTTTAATGATAAACACAGCATCAGTCAGTGACAAGAATTTAGGGCTCTGTATCTGTAGACTGCAGTAATTTTAAATCTGTCTCATTTGATGGATTCAGAATTAGTTAAAATCTTGTAAAAGTAGTCACCTAACTAAAAACCATTTCTACTTTTCTCTACTTTCAGCCTGCTCTCCAGTATGGCAAAAATACATATTTGTGTGTGTGAAAAGAGTTGCAGGGAGTTTGCTTTTCCTCTTTGATACACAGAGACTCAAGTAAGGAGCATCTGTAATATCTGACCTTCTGTGCACAGATTCCCCAGCGTGCTCCGAACAAACAAAAAAATCCAACCCCTCAAAGTGCAGGGTTATGCTGTAAGTCAATTAAAATCAAAATATTTAAATAAATACTGAAGATTTGGAAATTAAAGAAGTAAAATCCATGGATTTTCTTGCATTTTCAAAAATTTTAATGCGTTTCAGAAAACACATTAAAAACGTGTGTTTAAAATCAATTTTTCATTGTAGAGAGCAAAACTGCAGTGTGGGGTCAAAGAACATATTTCACCTACCCATCCCTTTTCTAAACTTCAAACTTTGAGGAACAGTTTCTTAGACCTAATCTCATCCCACAAGCTTGTTGTTTCTCTTTAAACCTAAATTGACTGATTTTTAGGACACTGTGATAAAAAGGAGTGAAATATGTTTCTCTAACATTAAAAAAACAAAGCAAACCAAACCCAGTTGCTACTTTTTGGGTTTTTTTAACAGAACTGCTCTCACTGCAGCTGGTATCAAGTGCTGAAACTTGGAAAAGACCTCTTGCAGTGGAAAAGTGCCCTCTGCACGTTCTAGTAAACATTTTCTTGGAGTTAACCAAGTTGTGGGAGTTCACAAATCACATATTGGCTATGAACAGAAGGTTTACTTTTTACATTTTTGTTAGGTTTGTAGTATATTAGGGCTTACTACATTTTACAAAAATGTTTCATCATTTTAATTTTGAAAATCCTGTTGGGGTACTGCTTACAGTGAGGGAATGGATACCTCTGTCACTAAAAGTGTTGGAGGAGTTTTATTTCAACTTTTGTAATTGATTTACAATTATTCAGCCCTAAGAACAGAGACTTTCCACAAAATAACTCTAACCAATCTGGATATTAAGTATTTTTATTTAATTATTTGTATTAAGTTAGGGTATAGAAGCTCCCAGTCCTGTACATAGACATGTTTTAAAAAAATATCGTATGGGAAAATTACTCCTCTTGAAACTTAAAGAAAAGGCAGACAGAATTGGGAGGAAAAGTCTTGGCAGAACTTTCAGTAAGCTCTTAATTGACTTAGGATAAGAAGTCCATTAATAGTGAAAAGCTTATGCATTCTTGGAAATTACACATGTGGCAATTTCCCTAAGGTTAAACAGAAGGATAAAAAAAGTTGTGAAGTGTACCCAAGCCTTTTAACAGACATTAAAATGATAATTTGATTGGAAAACTATTCATATAGTTCTCATCCAAAAACTCAGTGTCAGAAAGCCAGCTGTCCTTAATACATTATAGGCCTGATATTAGCTAAAGTTAAATTAGTGCTATCCTTATCTCCTTTTTTTCTTGTTCTCATGATTCATAGAAGTGGAAAAGGTCTTGTGCAGAAGCTACTACAAGACTATTCCCATGTAATCCTTCAACATAGACTCAACTGAGTTTATGGCAGTTTTCTACACCTGGAGTGGGAATAGAAAAAGCAGCCTTTGTATTCCTGACCTGTAATCCAACCCTGTAGCAAACAGGAATGACTGCCCAGTTAGTAACAGATCTGGGGGTCTTTTCAGTCCTTTTTTCCTGATGGAGAACAAACCAACAATCCAAGGGTTCTGTGTTTTCTTTGAAAATGTGCTTCTATCACAACACATGTAACATATGCATTTTGCATGAATCAGTTATCGAACTGAAGTGATTGCAGGCACTAACCTTTTCAGGCACCTGTGCTGATATACTGAGGACTGGATCTCAGAGGAAACTGTCTACAAAATTAGTTCTAGCATGTTTAAGGCAAAGGTGAAGCTCTTAATCTGGGAGGCATCACTTCCTCCCCCCATGTAAAATACATCAGAAAGCTAATGAAATAATTTCTTACCAGATTAAGAAGTGTCCATCACTTGTAAAACTCTAAAGCCTACTGTAACAGAATATTTGAATAGATAAGGAGAATATTATGATCTGAAATTAATATAAAATGTTATTTAACAAAGTGTTTTAAATACAGTATTAGTTTTTTGTTTAAAAGATAAGTTTAAATATTTTGATGTTTCATGTAAAGATAATCATCTTAAAAAGCAGAAATAGAGAAGCAGAAACAGTAAATAAATCCACAAAATAACCTGAAGAGAATAATCATAAAGCACCATCAATCTGAATTAATTTTAACCTCAGTGTCTCAGCAATAGGATGGCTTTGCTTATGCTGGCATGCTGAGATTATTACTCACACTCAAAACTAGGGATACTATAGTAATGTTCTGAATACTACAAGGTTTAAGGTAAGGAAAAAAAAACCCACAACTAAAATTAGGAAAGTGAGATTAGTACTGCAAAAAGCTTGCATTTTTTGGTTTTATAATGTTGGTGCAGCATGAGGAAGCATGAACTCCCCAGAGAATATACCAAGAGGAAAACAAAATGAATTAGGAGAGAAGGATGAGATGCAGTTACTGTAGGTTTGTGACTAGACTGTATTTGTATTCCCATGAAAGCAAACAGACTCATAAGTGATCTTTGGGGAGAACAGGTAATGAAAATCACAAACCACGGACTGAGAAGTGTAAAGACTTTAAGAATATTGAGACTATAAATTAATTCTTTTGCTGATACTTGAGAAACAATTAGGAAATGATAAATTTGTTTAAATATTTGGAACTTAAGCACTCTTAAATACATTGAAAAACCCACATTCATCTGGGAGTACTTTCACACGTTTTTGCATGTTTATTTTTAAAGTTGAATGCTTTCTATGACTGTTTTTAGGACTGCAACAGACCCAGCCATTATTGAATTTAATGCCTCTCTGCCGTAGTTGATACAATGAATGGAATGACATAGGCAGTTTAGAACAGTAAGACTAAACATGACAGCAAGCTTGGTAGGATTGAAAGAAAAACAAAAGCACTATCTCCCCGTCCCTCCTTTCAAAATGTTTAGCTGTTCTCTACCTTCATTGTCCACCAGCTTGCTCTCATCTCTTACTCCTCATTATCCTGGAAAAAAAGTAGCACAAAGTTAAAGTATCAGTTTAAAACCACTGAATAGTAAAATGCAAGTGCTTCTTAGTTCAAAAGCATATTATTAGACCAAAAAGAGAAGAAACGGAGTTAAGGTTTGTAGTTCATGATTTACAGGTTGTCAAGCTATGCAATTTCATGGCACCTTTTAATGTTATGTTCCACTGGAACAACTAAGAGATGCAAATTTCCACATCAGCGTAAAAGATTTGAAGGTTCAAAGCATATTCAATATGCAAAGCTGAGTGACTATAAGCTAAAGTGAATGTTTCACTTAACGTTTTTGACTATGCTCATGGTTGTACAGTATCTGGTATTAGTCAGAAGAATTTTAAAATCCAAGGATGCAGTCATACTTTTTTTTTAATGTAATTGAAATGTTATTCTCTAAATTGATTAATTTCCTGAGGATTATGTACAAGAAGTTTATACTAAGTTTGGGGGGCTCAGGATTTCTAATTTTAGAGCATTAACTGTTTCGCAATAGGACTTGCTTTAGCAAACTCCTCCTTGTTTTTTATCACTCTGAAGGGAAATGCCAAATCTTCTAAGAGAAGTAACTCCCTAAGAAGTAATTTTTGGATATAATTCTTATATGTGTGATATACACACATCTCCACTGTGGAATATGCAATGTCACTGGAAGGGTTTTACTTATTATTTTGACATCACTGTGGCAAGTTTTCATCCTGCTTCAAACTTCTAAAAGCTTGGTATTTGTTCTAGGCCTATCCAAGCCTTTTTGATAGTCAAAGGAGAAAAACACAGAAGTGCCAAAGGTATGAAACTTCACAGAAGTTGATGCATTTGTTTGGTGGTTTCTAACAGTTGCTTGGAGATAGCTAAAGGTGTGCTGGACAGACCACCCTTCTCTGACAGTTGATTGAGCTGGGGGAAAACACAGATCACAACCAGAATTTCTTAAAACCCCCTTTAGTCATTAGGTTGCTATTAACAAAATCAAGCTGCTCTTGTTAGTAGCAGGCAGCTGCTTGCACAGTACATGCACTTTGTTGCTCACGGACTTCACTGACACACTTGCACATTTACTGGATTGCCTGCTGGTGCATGGCAAGGAGGACAACCCCAGCTGTTTGCTTAGAAGATCAGAGTTAAGTTATTCCGTAGCAGGTAGCAGAAAATAGCCTTAGTGATGCAAAATCACCTTTCAGTCGTAAAGAAGCCTCTCATGAAAGAAAGATGGAAGCCTACACTTTTCTATTCATACTTGCAGTGTATGTGTGTACTACCATCTCTTTATTATCAAGACAAATGCCTGATCACATCTAGATGTATGACAGTATCTTTCACAGTCAATATAGATAATATGTAAGATTAATGATCTAAGAAACATACTCTATAGCAGCTGGCCCAAACTTATTTCTTCCTTCCAAATTTATGTAGTAGTGACAATGCTTTTATATAAGAGTACTTTGGAAGGAGTATAGGGCAAATGCAGGGTCCCGAGCACCAAGATCTTCCCTATGGATCTGCCTCTCATGTGCTGATGGGGACACAACCAGTGTACTTAAAAACCATTCTCTTTTGCAAAATATTTAAATTCTTAATAATTACTTGTGATTTCTTTCCTGTTATTATCAAATTTGGAACCCATGTCTAGTAGATATCAATATTGCAGACTGCTTTTCTTTTTTCAAGTTCCTAAAACAAAGTATTGTGAAAATGAGAACAAGAATCCAGAAGCGGGGTGTAATTATTTCTTCAGCATAGATAAACCTATGCAAAACTTGCAGCATAGATTGGAAAATTCTTGAATGCATATTCACACAGAGTTTTCTGATTGTGATATTTCTTCTTTGTAATGGGCTTTAGCATGATATCACTAACGTATCTGCTATGGGATTGTATTCCCTCCTATTTTCCGGCTTTAAATTTCTTTCATTTAATTTACTTTCATTTAGTTTGTTCTTAAAACTGTGGTTTTAATTTATGTATATATTTTGTTTCTGTCTTCATGAGTGCTTGTGATGTCTGAGTTAGAATACATTTAACTAATGTTATGTAACTTACCTAAACTACATCTGAGTGATACATGTGGACTATTGCAGTTGAGGCAAAGATGTAAAGAAAGTAATACCAAAGATAGGACTTCACATCTTCATAGAACAGTTATTTAGGAGGAGTCAAATGAGTTAGGTTTTTAAGGTTAGTTATTTTTCCAACACTGACTGCCTGAGTAGCTTGGGGGACCATCTCAGAAGTCTAGAAAGTATAAGCCTAAAATTAGATGAGAGAAATCCAACCCTGAAAGTTTCCCAAACAAATTCTGTGAAGAAGTGTATTTGATACTGATACATCTAAAATCATTCCTGGTGATCAGAACTATCCTTGATTGCAGGTGCTGCCATCTTTATGCAGCCTGTGACTGGTTTTGGCTGTGCTGCTTCCTCTTTCCAGAAAACATGTGCCGTTCCAGTCCGAACATTTTAACAACCTTCCTTACAGCAGTTCCCTTTAAAGGCAGAACACCGAAATGGTGTTTTATTCCACATCTACTGTAGTAATTGTCTCTTGCCGAAAAGGCTAAGCTATTAGTATTTTGTGCACTTACTGGAGTAGATGGCTGTGTGGGAGCCTGATTTCTGTTCTGCAGTACAATCCTCCCTTTTGCCTTGCTAGAACATGCAATCCACGCTGAGTGAACTGCTTTGGCTTCTAATTTACTACAGTATAGTGAATTAGTTTAGCGAACTTATATCAGCCTCTTCTAATGTCACTCAGCCTTGAGCTACTGAGGTCCATTAATATCTGATCCCAAGCAGGGCATAAAGATAATCAAACTGGATGTTTAGCTTATGATCAAAGAAATTGGATTTAAATATTTTTGCTTTTTATTTGTTCCTGCTTTGTGAAATTAAAGGAGGATTTTTCAAAAGCTTTTTTCCTGTTAGGAATGCAATGATCTGCAAATTTCTGTGGCTCTTTCTGACAACTTGTTCTTCCAGACTTAATTGAAAGTAGTTAAATGTCTCCTGGACAGCAATTTCTTTTTAAAAATATGCAATTGCTTTTTGTGACTCCTCTCACCTTCATTGAGAGACTTATTGTTGAGGGGTTTTCAGGTCTTTATTTCACCTACATTCCCAGTTCTATATTTGAATTCTAAACTGCTTCCACCTTGTAATTACTTTTTCTTCTGTGCCAACATTTCAAGATTCTTTCTTTTGGTTCTGCCCTTTCCACTTTTATTCCAGCATCACAGTTAGTGAGTTTTTTGAGGTGCTTGTGAATGAAAAAGGACTGTAATGTACAAACAGTTAAGCTACCAACATAGATAGCAAGCTTTTAAAATGGAGAGATAAGATCAATGGACCATGTCTTTGCATATTACATCTTGTGTAAACCAGGAAAGTAATTTTAAGCAGCCATTCAAACACTTTGGGTACATATAGCCTCCTCAGGTCCCTGAAGCTGCTGAAGCTTACTTTTCAAAAATCCATTATCCTTATTTTTTATGCACTATTAAACAAAATTACCAATTGTTGTATATCTATGCAATATAAATACTTGAGGGATTATTTCTTCAGCACAATGAAATGAAAATACTTTAATTTGAGGAAAATACAGTAGCTCTATGCTTTAAGCAGCTCCAAAAATATTAAGCCAGTTTATTTTACTCCAGAGGGGCAATGTTCTGAGCTCACTAATGGGCTTATATTCCTTTACTGGAAAATTAAAGTTGTAAGTATTAATAAGCCTATTGCTTTTTTTGTTATTGCTTTATGTTTGTGTGGAAATAAATAATTGGCTAAAGTACAATTAAAATCTTATCTGTAAGAATCTGAGGATGATATATGGGATATGTACTTACTATGCTATAAATTCTCTGCAGAATTACTGTGCTTTACTGTTTTACTTTAGAGTTGTGTTTCTCTGGTTTCTAATAAAAATATATAGATTTTGAAATAAATCAGTAGAGTTCCTTCAAGCCATATTTCATGTTTTCTTACATATAATTATTGGAAGCCTGTATTACAATCTCTGTGAGCTTAAAGAATCACAGTAGTTCAGATGATGTCTCAAATCTGCTATGCTTCTGACAACGCTCCTTATAGACCCTCTGGCTATACCTATACTAGCAAATTAAATGTGCCAAGTACCATTCTCTGGTACTGAAGCTGTTAGCAAGCAACAATTAAAAGTTTAGCCTTGAAATTTGGAGGGAGGATGGCAGAGGCACACTTCTTTCAAATAATCATTAATTCATTGGGAGATCTGTTACTTGACCTGTACCAAAAGTCTGCTAGGGTCTGGTAGTTGTTTGTGTTGTGGCTATATAGAGATACAGTGACTTGGAATATTTTCTGAGGTGTTGTAGATTAGACCTCTGAATCAAAAGTCAGGAATCATATTTGCAGTTCTGCTGCAAATATGTTGGGTCCTTTCCTGGCATTGAGGAAGCCAGGAAATAATTCTACCGTAAATATGTTTGTTTCTTTTCTGGCTTTGAGGAAGTATTCACATCCATCTGTTTCTGTTTAAGCTCCTGCTCAGGAGAAGTGCCTCATTGCTGTGCAACATGTAAATGATTTTGCTGGGGCTGAATTGATATTTTCAGAGATTTTTACATAGAAACCCTCTGATCCTTCCTTTGGCAGCTACAGGTTTTCTGGGGAAGCTATAGATGGCAGGATAGAATATCTTTTCAGATATATCTGCTATATGCAACAGTTGTACATCCTGCTTTAGCAGAAGAAAGTGTGAGCTCAGGTGTTTCAACACTTCATATAGTCATATGCTAAGAAAGGAAGAAGCAAGATTAAAAACTCTAAACAATAGGAATTTCAATTGAAAGAGGGAAACTATTCTAATCACAATGAGGCAAATATCACTGAAACTGTGGCTCCAGCCATTTTTAGCTGGTGGGGATTCCCACTAGGCGGTGCAATCTACTTCTGTGAGTGTGAATGTCTTGGAGTGCCGTGGTGCTGGGCCCATCCATGCTTAGGAAGGGGGGAAAAACAAAGTTAGTAAGATTTTATTGAGGATTAGGAAGTTCCTGTGGGACAGGACCCTACTGCTCTTCAGAGAAGAACTGCCCCTGCATTTGAGTGAATTTCCAAAACACAGTCATGGAGATTCCAGTGAAATATAAACATTTTCAGGTGACATAGACAGCTAACCTTTACTTATGAAACAAAACAAGTGGTGCTCTTGGGCTACCTGGTTTTTTCCTGATGTCACCTCACTGTTAGTGATAATGAGTTCTGCAAGTAGGGGAAAGTACTGAGGAAATCCTGTGGGAATCACTCATATAACTTACATTACAATTTACTTTACCACTTCAAGCATGGTCAGTGGATATGTCTGTCTAACAACTAAGGTCAACCTACTTCCTAAAATGTCAGTGCACTACCTGTGGCATAAAAATATTTGTATTTTTAGATTCATCCATTGCAGCGAATGTTAAGTAGCAGTTGCTCCTGGAAGACCAGCTGTAGAACAAGCAAGTAGTCTGAAACTTCCCGAACTTCAAGAAGCCCCAGAAGAAAGATTCTGAATAGGCTCTTGAGGACTGCTTCTCTCTAACAAGTCCCAAGTCCCTTTAGAGGTTAAAGGCTCTGCTGTGGCAATATCAGTCCAATCCTTTAAACATCAAATTTTATATATATATATATATATATAAAATATGTTTTACATATGTATACACACATATTTTAAATATATTTTATATATATTCTTGAAATATGTATGTATTTCAAACTCATTGAATTTATTAAGTGAAAAAATTCAGTGAATCTATTGAATACATTCCAAATACATATATATGAAGCTATATATATTTAAATTTATATATATATATCACATTTGTTTGTTCAGGTTTTTGTCTAATAGGTGTGTATTTCTTAAACAGACACAACAGCTGGTCTCTGGAGAAGAGAAACACTATGCTATTTGTAGAAGAATATTAAACAGCAACTCTTTCAGTTAATGCCCTTAACTAATTTTTTAAATCATCTCTGTTTACAGTAGTGGGATTTTCTTTAAAAGAGCAGTGTGAAAGCAGCAAATTTTCAAAATACTGAACTCACAGCTGAACACTTAAACCTCAAAGAGCAACTTAGAAATAAGGGTGTAAGGAGGGTCCTATCTACTGCTAGTTCTTTAAAAATAAAGCGTACAAGAAATAGCTATGAACACTTATTTTAAGCAACAGAAATACACAAAAGTGGCAAATATGTAGAAAGAAATAGGAAAACTTCTCAAAGCGAAGCTGAAGAGAATACTTTATTCCTAATGAGTGATTTCTAATCCTTTTGCCTCCAAATCTGACACCAGATGTTTCTCCTCCTGTTATTCCAGGTACTGCTTCCTCACTTCTCCCACAGTAGTCCGTGGGCTTTGCCCCTTCCTTTCCTTGCCTGCCAACCACAGTCATTGCCATCTCACTCTCTGCCTACCTTACATTTCTGTTTACATTACTTTTGCATTAATGCCACATTAAATGTCAAGCTGCCATATTAAATTCACATTGGTAGCATAAATTTTGTATCAAATGGTTTTACGGCTTAGCTATAAGTTTCCTTGCAAGTTTTTTTATTTATTTTAGTTTTCTAAATTGCTGCAATATAATAAGACATATACAATAACTGAAGAAAATTAAATGAAATTTTAGATTACATTGTAAGACTGACATTGTCATGTTTCATAAATGGAAGTTTGATAGATGATTTTGGTCATCATTTTAAAAGAAAGCCTGATTTTATTCTATTCATCTGTAATATAATACATAGATGTGTGTTAGACCTGCCAATATTGCTCATTTTTGGTGGCAGTTTTTAGAGATAAATAGATAACTTTGTATGTCATTGCTCATTCAGTGCTCCTTTCCACCATGGCAAGAAGCATAGGCAAAATGACTACAGCACCTCAATTAATCAGCTGCATCACTGTTTTGCGAAGGGTTAGGATTGAGCAAAGCTGAAGTCTGAATAAGAAATCCTAAACAACAAATCAGGTTGCATAACAACCTTGTAGTAAACAAAATAGTCATCTAAGTTTCTTCTTAGAGCAGAACATCTCACGTTCCAAAAATCTGTGGGACACAGGTGAGGAAGCACAACAGGCTTCACCCACTGACTTTGGTCCCAGATTCAGTATTAGGAATGAGACAGTCAGAGACAGCTTCCCCTTTTCCACATGATTAATTCAGTGGCAGAATGAAGTGCAAGGAATTACTTACCTGACTTTTCTTTTTCAAGATTGCAGCAGTTTCCACAAGCTTGCTGGCCTTCACTCACTTCAGGAGCCCAAAACCGCTGCCTGTATCACAGCCTATTCCCACCATTCATCTAACAGCCTCAGGTGCAAACTTTTTACAATTTTGTCTGAAGAACGATTATTTCTTTGTGTTGTTAAAGTTAGAGGAGTTAAAGGAGGAAATTCGGGGAATAAAGGTGGTACTATCAAAGCCATTCCAGAGGAGAAAGAAGTTTGACTGTGCAAGGATTGCTGCAGATTACTGAGGCACCCGGTGCCCTTTTCCTCCCGCCTTTAGGGATCACTAGAAATGGATGGGCAGCCTCAGCAACATGTATGACCCCTGACTGTGGTGGTTGGAGTCCTACACAAGGATGTACCTCAGCTGGTCAGAGCACATAGGAAGGCAGTTGTGTTTTCTTCTCCAGTGAGTGGAGACTAGCCAAGAAAGGAGAGGACATACGGCTGCCAGCTGAGCCTCACTGTGGATGTGCCACAAATTAACTCATTAGCTGGGATTCACGGGTCTTGAACGATGAGTAGTATAACAACTGCACTGCAGCCACTCAGAAGGTGCTAAAACAGTCCTTCTGAGCAAAATTGTTGTTCTTACTTTGAGATATAAGTAAATTGTTCCTCAGATAGAGCTAGGCAGACTCAGGCTAAAAGAAGATAATTTTCTACTGTTGTTTTCATGACTCCACTTTCCCATAGGAAGTACCTAAAATGCAGTGTTGTAACGATTCAAATATCTGGAAAGCTCTTATTTGGACCAGCAGGAGACCATGAAGAGTAAAATAAAATAAGCAAAGACATAGTATAACTGAGGAAAATTGGCTATTAAAGGTCATGTACTTAGAACTGAAGGAGATTATAATTGAAAGAGGATTTTGTTCATAATATTTTCTTGTCTTTTATACATTAAATGTCTGTTGACCTTGCTAGTGTACCTATGCAAATGTATATGTCCATTTCAAGGATGTACAAAACTAGCTGATCATTTATTCACCAGTAAAGCTATCTGCCAGAATAAACAGAAGAATTTTCTACCAAAAGCAGTAATTTCAGCAAGACCGTTCTCTGTCTTGCAATATTATCTATTAAATAAGTTACATTTATAAAGTATAACTTCTCATAAGTTGATAGAATCATTTTAGTTTAGGCAGGAAAAAGTTTAGGACTTGCATCCCTGCAGAACCAAAATCTCTGAGCCAGATCTGCCTGGGAGTGCACTGAAAATAGGACTAATTATTTTTTTACTTTCTTTTTCCCATATGTTGTTCAGATTTTCATAAAAAAGAATTAAACATTTCTGAGTCTTTGATGAGAACAAACATATAGCTGAAATTTAGGGTACTCCTATATTTGTCTCAGTGGTGTGCTAATTCTGAAAATAAACGGTGACAGACTCACTGTCACTATTGCTTATGTATAGAGTTTGATTGAGTCAAAACTGCGTAATTACTAAATGTTGAGAATAATTTAAAAGCATAATTCAAGTTGATGAAATGGAACATACAAATCTGCTTTAAATAACTGTCATTTAATATTGAATTATTTTGTCTTAAGCGTGATAAGATCACATTCTCTGTTTTATGTGGGTAGAATAGTTTCAGAGTGTTTGAAATTTCTTAGCTCATCATAGCCAGGTAGTGGTTGTGAACAGTCAAAGGGAAGAAAAAATGCTAGAAATGTGTCACTGAGCAGTGGCTGCAGGTTACTACAGAAAGCAAGGGCAGAGGACATTTAAAGGGTCTGTCACAGCATAGTAATAAAAAAAAAAAAAAAGAATGGATTTGCCGTGGAATAAAGAAAAGAAACCATACTACTTCTGTAACTGAAGTATAGTTGGACATCAATGATCTGGTGCATTGTAATGCCACAACAATGGCAAATATTTTTTCTAAGTTCAAAGTTAACCAGGAGGCACAACTCTAAATGAAATCAAATATCACTAGTTCCATTGCTCATGGAAGTATATGTTTCTATTTTAAGAAAAATAGGAGGAAATAACTGTTTTTATTGGATCCTGGAGCTACAAATTTAAAGTATGCATCTGCAACACTGAAGTAAAATTCCTGTGGTTCAGGCTTTGACTGGATCCATTCTCTACTCTGTTTTCCAGCTACAGCCTTTGATCTGTACATGTAGGTCAAATGTCCATACAAAATAACTCAATCTCCTACCTCAGATCTGGTCAGCAGGGAAAGAATATAAGAACTATGTGATACCTAGAGTATCTAGAGCTCAGTAAACCTTCCTGTCTTTGAACAAGTTGTGTTTTAGTGAATTTGTAATCCAGAGGTTTCTCTGGCCCATCAGCCTTCAGAGATATGACTGAGTCCCATCTTCTGTGAACGTCCCATACCCTTTAATAGCATATATACTTTTGGATGATATCCCGTGGCTATGAGTTCTGCAATTTAGTCATGCACTATTTGAAAAAACAAGCAAGTAAGGAAACATAATGCCTATTGCAAGTTTTAAACCTACTGCATGACCTTTTCTTTAAGTACCACATGCTTCTTGTGTTACAAAAAAATTAGTATTCTTTTCAACTTTTACTTTTTCTGTATTTTCATTGTATCCCATATTTGATTTTTTTCCCAGGCGTAGAGCTCTGTTTCAGTGATGGTCTTTCCACATATAGAGGCTACTGTAGTGCTGAATACCCTTGCCAACATTTTTTTTCACAGAAATAGTTTCAGATTTTAGAAGTTAAAGAATTTTCAGAATTTTCATTTGTATAATATTGATTGTTGAAATTCCCCTTGTTTGTAGAAGGTTGGGTTAGAGATCATCTAGACAGACTTAACACCCATAAATCCATGGGATGCAGCCACACTTGCTGAAAAAGCCCGCAAATGTTGTGCTAAGCCACTCTCCATCATGTTTGAAAAATCGTGGAGAACAGTAGATTACGGAGGGAAGGACAACGTTACTCCCGTCTTCAAAAAGGACAGGAAGGAGGACCTGGGAAACTACCAACAAATCAACCTCACCTTCATCCCTGGAAAGGTGATGGAACAGATCATTCTGGAGGTCATCAACAAACATGTAGAAGAAAGGAAGGTCATCAGGAGTAGTCAACATGAATTCAACAAGGTGAAGTCATGCTTGACCAATCTGATAGCCTTCTGTGATGACATGGCAGGATGGTTTGATGAGGGGAAAGCAGTGGATGTTGTCTGCATCGAGTTCATTAAGGCTTTTCACACTGTCTTCCATTAGATCCTCCTATTTAAGCTCAGGAAATGTGGGTTAGATGAATGGACAGTGAAGTGGATCAATGGCAGAACTGGCTAAATGGCAGAACTCAGAGGGTTGTGATCAGTGGGGTATAATCCCATTGGAGGCTGTAGTCAGTGGCCATCTCACTAAAATCTTATTCACCATGAAATTTTAATTCATGGACGGCCTAAAAATATGTGTATAAATTTAGTTGCTGATGATATGTTTATAAGCTTGTTGATAAGCTACTGATGATAATTGCCAGACAGTAAAAGAATGAACGTAAATTGTATTATAGGAAGGGGCAATACAAAATCTGGCTATTGTTTCTTTTCATGCAATTGAAATTTCTGGGCAGTTCAATTATAACTTTTTTAGTCATGGCATTTAATCTTCTGCATTCTGCAAAATGAGCGACATCTCCAGATCATTAGATTTCATTTAACATAGAATTTCAAGAGTACAAAATCTGTGCTAGTTCTATACAAAAATCATTATTCATTATAGAGTAACAGGGTATTTAAGATATGTTAATTAAAGTACTACAAGTAACTTCTCCTTTTAAACCACTGACAGTTTTACCACATTAAGTGGCAGGGTAAGGCTCTTACAAAGCTATAACACATTTTAAGACGTGTCATAACATTCAAGTTTTTTCAAGAGTAATCATTTAAATAAAAATTGATTTGTCATATTGTGTAGCTTTTAGGAAAGCTGACTAAATCACAGTTCAAACCTATTCGTGGTGAAGGGAAAGAACAAGAAGTAGTTCACAAAATCATAGGAGAATTTAGTTTGTAAGGGATGTCTGGATATCATCTAGTAAAACCTCCTGATTGAAGTGGGGTCAGCTAGAGTAGGTTGGTCAGGGCCTCATCCTGTTGAGCTTTGAGCTGGCATCTCCAAAGCTGGAGACTCCTGCACCATCCTTGACAGTGCTTAACCACACTGGGGGAGAATATAAGTCCAGTCAAAATTTCTCTTGTGTCCATTACCCCCTGTCACATCTCTCCACACTTCAAAGAAATGCCTTTTTTTTGCTCTGTATCCTTCCATTAGATAGATGAAGATCACAGTAAGATACCACTGATTAAAGATATTTAAAAATAGCTGTTGTATTGCAATAGCTGCAACTGCTTTAGAGTTTTTATTTCATATTTATAAAGTAGCTTCTTGACCTTTGTCAGAATACATATGTGTCAGCCCTAGATGCTGTGAAATTTGCATCTCAGACATCACCCTGCCTATAAATGAAGAAAGCAAAATAGTTTTCCAGATTCCTTCTCAATAAGTAAGGATTCTGTGGTAGGAACTCCAGAAACAGTATTTTTTCTGTTTAGTCCCCTTGTATCCAACAAGACAAAAAGTAAAAAGTAGGCTACTCTGGAAGGCTACATCTAGCAAAAATTAGACTGGAGGATAAGAGAGAAATATGGGAGACCTACATACCACTTAAAAATGAAAAAGAGCCATGTCACCTCACCAAACATAGCTATTAGTCCATCAACCACAGCCAGACATTTCTCCTATTGATACCCCTTAGGTGGAAAGTTCTAATAATGCTTTTTGAAGATATATATATATCTAAGGACTTCCATTTAGATATGATAACCTTCCCTATAAAGTACTATTATTCACTAGTGATAATGTACTCATAATAATTCTGTTAGAAAAGCATTCTCCTATCTGAAAAGCATCCTTATAGCATGATAAAGCAAACATTATATTTATTTTAGGATAAGTTTTATGCATCCTTAGATTAACAGGAATTCTTATTGAAAATAAGAAACCAAACAAACATAAATAGGCAAAAATACATATGCACATTGTACTATGAAAATAATATATTTTAATCTATGTCAGGAGCACTCAGCACATAGGCAAAGTGTACCATGAGTCTTGTCCTTTGTCACATGTATTCAGCAGTGATTTTGCACAAAAAGCATCCCTTGCCCAGCTTTGCAGGCTGTGCAACTTGAGCCTGTTGCCAGTGCCTGAACATTCAGTGATTTAACAGTTATAGATACAGCCCAGGGAATCAAGGCTGTCAGGGTGTCTGACTGAAATAATTCAGATATAATGTCCACCAAAGATGGACAAAAATCTCAACCCCACAGTGCACTAAAAAAATTTTAAAATGCTATTGAATTTCTATTACCACCATCTTTCTGGTAACAGGTATACTTTGAATGGATGCATGATTCATGAAAATGAGTAATTAATTATAAAGGAGTGTCTCAAGATGCACTTAGTAGATGTCATCACAATTATTTAAGTGCCACTTTGAAGTGAATAACATCAGCAGTCTAATTATCCCATGGGAAAAATTTCTATATTAGTCCAAGAAGTAACTTGTATAGAACTTTGTAGAGCCTGGATGCTGGGTTGTAAGTATATTCTTCCATTAACCTTTAGACAGATCCTTGCATAATGCAACCAGATGCTACACATAACACTAAGAAACCTGCATTTTGTAAATGTTTCTCAGGAGCAGAGAGAAGATGGAAAGGTATCAGAATTCACAAAAATATTGTGGTACTTCAATACAGTATTTGTGCTCCCTTAATACAAGAACTTGAAGCAAACATATTGTGCCTACTAATTTTAATGCTTGTGTGATTTGCACTGATCAGACATCACCTCCCTGTTCTGCACTGGGGTAGGGGTGAGAGGAGAGAGAGAGACAGTGAGAGAGACAGTGTACACGTTTCCTGATGAAGACTATGAAGGTGGCATAATTGCTGGTACCAAGTGGGAATTGCCCGCAGGCTTGTTTGTTATAAGGACACAGTAGAGGTTATTGTGCAGCCATGGAATTTGTGCAGCACAACACAATCTATATGTATCGCTAAATCAACCTTAAACAATGTTTTTTTGGTCAGGATCACTGCAATCACCCGATGGACTTTTATTTTATGAGTAACACTAGAGAACAACCCTGGAACTGTGCTCTGGCATTGACAATGATATAATGGTGATTGTTCCCTGCTTAGTCACCAAAATATCAATTAAGGACTTTTTGGATTGTGGAACAAATAGTTGAAGGCTTAACAACTGTCCCTAATATGATGTTAAGTGTTTTTTCTGCTTGTGTATGTCAACACAGTTGTGTGCTATCAAAGTGTACACATAAAAGTGAACCTTTGGTGGGGGCTGGACACCTTGTAAAATGAACCTGACTTTTGTATCAAATAGCTACTAAATAAGATCCAAAATATTTCAGTATATTGAGTATACTCGTATCACCAAACTCATTAATGAACGCCCAAAAAATAGCAGGAAAATGCACCTTATTGAATATTTTTCCATTAATATTGTGAAGAAAATAAATGACTGAAACAAACATAGTCCAATTTGATTGAATTTTTAGGGTTGAGGAAACCACAGCCCATTTTTCACTTTGTACTTTAATGTCATCTTAAACCTGTTTGGATAGTTCTGATTTGCTTTCTCTCAACTGCTTTTCTGCAATATGTTATTTTTTGGCAATACTGTCCATCATCCGGTTGTCCAGATAAAAAGTAAATATAACTTTGTAGTTCCAGTTAATATTATTCTAGTTTTCTTCACAGGTTTGAGTCCATTTAGATGGATCTGTCTTTTATTAATGGCTTTATAGATTTGAAAGTCTTACTGTGAAGTCAGACTTTGTTACCACATCTAGATCTCCAGAAAGATTATTTGGTTCAATTATCTTGTTTTTTAGCAGTTTCTGTTTCTGAATTTTCAAATTCTAAGCTACCAGTCTTACAGTGGTGTGCAGTATTTTGTCATCTTTACTTTGAATGCATAAATAGCAATTTAAGTATATCCTGCATTTTTTAAAGTCATTCAGAGAACTGTATTAAAACCACTTAGGAAATGAATTACAGTGATGGAACAGTCCTTTAAAGAGACATGAGGAGCTAGTCGCACAGTTTGAACTAGCTGCAAACCAGAAACCACAGAATTGCCTGTGTTTAGCCTTGTGACTGATACTAAGTTTCTGCAGTCAAAATTGGACAATGGCAATGAATGGACCCTGCCACACATTTTCTCCATTGCATTTCTTGTTTATGTATTTGTAGAAGTCTTGAAGAAAAGCACCAAGAGCACCAAGATCAGTGTTTACAAAGCCATAGTGTTGTCTACTCTCTTATATGGTTCCGAATCATGGGTCATCTACCGCCACCACCTGCGTCTCCTAGAACGCTTCCACCAACGCTGCCTCTGTACAATCCTAAACATCCACTGGTCAGATTATGTGACCAATACATCTGTTCTAGAACAAGCAGCTGTCACAAGTATTGAGGCCATGTTACTGAGAACACAGCTGCGTTGGGCAGGGCACGTCTCAAGGATGAAGGACCACCGCCTCCCTAAGATCCTACTCTATGGAAACTAAAGGGCCCAAAAGTTTTCACTGTGAAGTTCTGCTTCAAGTATATATATCCTGAGGTATCTTGCTTCACCCCCAGTCTGACAAAGTCCAGATTCAAGTGTAATGGGCTCCAGGCCTGCTTATGAGAGTGTCTACTAGTAACTTCACAGGTTGGCTCTTATTTACATAACTTATTCTTCAAAACTGTCAAAACCCCTGTGTTATTCCAAATTACCTCCAAATCTACCAAAATTATGTAAAGGACACTAGTAACAGTTGTAAAACCAAAACTAGCAGTATAGCATCTAATTTCCATGTTGACTGCACTCTTGGAATGTCATGTATAATGGGAAAAGATTTTGTTTGAGTCTACATGTATATACCAACAGGTATACTGGGTGTTTGAATCATCTTCACCAAGATGTCCAGTGCTGCTTGAGGTGGTCTGACGTTTTCTGCTGGTGTGCAGTTCAGAAAGGCTTACATCTACCCTGTTCCCTATGTTATGTTACCAACCACATGTAGGTAACTCAGATATTCTAGTGTTATGTCAAGTGGTACTTGACACTTCTGTCTGCATACCCAAACCAATCCCTTTGCCTAAGAATTAAGAGCCTATTTTAGGGAGTGGTGTTCTAGTCAATCCAGTTAATAGAGCCTTGAGAGCAAATCATCTTACTGTTTAAAGAAAACACTTTGTGACTGGTCAGGGTAAACTCCTTACTCTGTCCTGGTTTAACACAGATGGTTACATACAGAGATTCAATTCAGTTTCATAAACACATTCATCTGGTCCCACTTGTGATGCCCAAAAGTTACCCATATGGCTTTCAGACAGAGCTTTAAAAGGTCCAATATATCTTGGAAGTTACATGTCAGATCTACCAACAACGTGCATATATTTCCAGTACATTGGAACATCTCACACAATATCAGATCCCTATATTTTGGCTGATGAAACTCATCCCATGCTATCCCGTAGGCAAAACAGGAGTTTAGACTCATGCTGCACATGTAAACATCTATGGGCAAATACCTAATTTTGTGTCTTATATTGTGTCCCACTGTGTCAGCATAGGAGAACTCTTTCAAGTCCCAAAATATACCTGACATATTCTGATACCTCTGACTATCATTTACCAACCCAACTCACAGATTCTGAAGAGTTAAAAGATTAATGAGTGAAACAGGGCTGGAGAATTTTTCTCAGTGTAAATGACCCAACATTACATAATAATCCTGTTAATTTTCTCATTTCTTTCATATGGTTATCTGGCATAAAGTTACTTTAAGGAAGTAACTGAGGATACTTTTACTCCATCAGGCTCACAGCATACCAGCTGTAATTGACAAATTCCTTTTTTTATAGTTGTGAGCTTAGTTTATACACAGTGAAAGTTAAATTTTCATATATGCAAAAGAAATTCTACTAAAAATTTTAGGTCAAAAATGCAGCTTGTACAATGCATTTATGAAGAACAATTTATGGAGAAATATTGAACAATTCAAGTGCACTGATTATGAGACAACTAAAGATACCTGCTGATAAGATATTGATTCTTAGTACATCTAAAGGTCCTGCAATATGTGGAAGATATTTGGAGAACTGTTTCTGTCCCCAGATTGCTTAAGAAAATTGTAAGGTATGATGACATTGTTTAGATAGTAGATGTGCATGCTCTAGTTTTTTCTGCATTCAAAGCCAGCACAGAGATGTGTTAGTAATGAATCATACTATAACCTCTGTTTTGGGGTGGGTTAGTTATGCTCAGCCACTGACAAGCACCTTCTCATTTTGATCTGAATCTTGACTTCAAACCATGGCAACTTGTTTACATTGGAAGGCCATTTTAATAATATACCAGTCATATTCCTGTAGCTAATGTTGCTTACCAAAGTATTATGAATATCTATACCAGCTAGTAGTCCTCTATGTTTATGAGGTGAGCTGTTCGATGACCCTTGAGCAAGGATGGATGTATGATCAGAATGAGATAATCAAAGATTAGTTATGTCATCAGCAATTCACCTCTCCAAGGCTGTATAAGGAAAAATAGAGACTACAAAAGAGACTTCAGAAGGTATAAGGACAGAATAACCATGAAAGTACAAGAACGGGATTACATGAGAAGCCTAACGGTATAAGTGTAAGTTGTAACTGACCAATTACTGATTGCTTCAAAAAACCCAAACCCAAATCTTTGAGGCTGGATAGGATCAGTTTTAGGGTATTACTTGAACATGTATAGAACTGTGTAACAACCGATCGCAGCATAGGTAGAACCATCTTTACATTGAAGATGAGAAAACCATTAATTGTGAAGACGCCTAATTCAGAACTCACTGTGCAAAACTGATCACTCTCATATCTAGTGTTGTTATGCATATAAAAGTATTGTTATTATCTTCAAAGGGAAATATATATTCTGTTGGTTCTGCTTGGCTTAGCCTTCAGTTGCTTTGTTTGATCTGACACCCTACCCTGGAGGTGGGGTGTGATGCTATGTCCTACAGATATACCCTTAAGTTTGGCAGTATGGGTGAAGATAATAAACTGTCAAGAGATGATATTATGCTGAAGGTCAAAAAATAAACCTATATTTACAGATGAAGGAGAATATTTTTTTTGCCAATAGGAGAATGATAATATTCACCACATTGAGTGGAAATACATTGTTATTTTTTTAGTAGTGGACTTAGGCTTGCTGAAAAGTGAAAACAAAAAGGAATTGAAATCTGGCACAGAAAATTCTACTTAGTTTTCCCACAAAAGCTATTAATGAAAATTAATTTCTTCTAGTGCTGCTTCTGAGTAAAAGTCCCTAATCTAATGAAAAAACATATACTAGAAAATTTAGCCTAGAGGCTGAACATGATGAGAGGACTATATGCTAAGTTTCTTTTTATTCAGTCAATTTTTAAGATTAGACCATGTCACAGATTAGGTCACATGATGTTAGAGCTCTTTCTGATTTTCTGTAAAGTAGTTCCTTCCTCCCTAACTCTCCTTAGCATTTGTTTATTCAGAAATCATAGCATATAATTTTTAACTGCTTAAGAAGTCAAATGTAATTTAAAGCTGGTATGCTGAAATATATTACATCAGCTTAAAAACTCTTTTAAAAGCAAAGATCTGTTTTACGGTATGGGGGGAGGAAAAGGCTATTTGTTTGAGTTCCACTGTCCTGGGTCCTGGTGGAGCCAGCAGTATGCCCTTGCTGCAAGGAAGGCTAAGTGTATCCTGGGCTGCCTTAGACCAGGTATTGCAAACAGGTCAGAAGAAGTGATCCTTCCACTTCTTGGGCAGGGACTCACCCTTCACACTGGTGAGTCCCCACATGGAGTGCTGTGTCTGTTTGTGGGCTTGACAGTACAAGAGGGAAACATACTGGAGAGAGGCTCTGTTGAAGGGGCACAAACTGATGGAAGGATGGGAGCATCTCTCCTGTGAAGAAAGGCTGAGACAGCTGGGACTGTTCAACCTGGCGAAGAGAAGGCTCAGAGGGACCTCATTAATGTATATAAATACCTGAAAGGACAGAGCCAGGCTCTTTTCAGTGGTGCCCAGTGACAGGACAAGCAATAATGGGCACGAGTTGAAACACGGATGTAATCTGAACGTCAAGTAACACTTTGTTACTGTGCAGGTGACTGAGCACTGGCACAGGTTGCCCAGAGATGTTGTGGAGTTTCCCTCCTTGGAGATACTCAAAAGTCATCTGGACATGGTCCTGGGGAATTGGCTGTAGGTGGCCCTGCTCAAGCAGGAGGGTTAGACAAGCTGACCTCTAAAGGTCCCTTCCAATCTCAACCATTCTGTGATTCTGTGATTTTGTGTTTCTAAATTGTGTATCCACACTGAGATAAATTCCCTTGATTAATAAATTCAAATTGGTTTTTTTCATCGAGATCTGTTTTGATCCTATGCTAATTCTACAGAGAATTGGAATATAATCAATCACAGAAATAGGTAAAATGTGGAGAAGATGGTAAAACTCACATGCTGAGTGGTATGAGGATTCCATTGATGGTAGGGACCCTAATTCCACACTGAAGACTAATGTCTTTTGAATTGTTCATTTATCATTTGTTTCAACTGCCTCACTAGAGAGTCTGTGTGACTGAAGTAACTTAAGCATAAAGCCTCAGGAATCTTCTCTCACCTGGAAACTTAATGATAATGCCAGAGGCAATTGATCCTCCTTTGAAGATGCAAATTGCCTGCAAAGGTCAGTGCTTTCCCATCTACTGACTCAAGGAGGTGGATATCTGTGTTTTGTTTTTCTGACTCTTTAAGGGGCGTAAGTGCAGCATGGGTCTATAATACACTCTTGGTATAGCAGGGCCTTTATTCTGGTAAGACTTGCATAGTACTAGCACAATATGAATAATAAAAACAACAAGCAGTGAAGCCTTATTATATATTCTTTAAGTAACACCAACACATGAGAGGAAAACAATTTCTTCATACTGGCTATTAATTTTACTTGCCATAAATTGCCCAATGAGAGAACACTTTATGAGTTTCTCAAAAGTTTCCATTCTATTCACATAGAAATAAACAAGCCAATTCTATAATTTTCTGTAGTGATTCAAGTAAAAAATGGCTTGTGTATGTCAAGAACAGAGTATCTATAAAAGCATAAGCAGTTGCAAACTCTGATTCTACCACAGAGTTTCACACGGCAATGGGCAAAGTTTGTGCCTTTGCTGTGAAGATTTTCCCAAAGAAATCAAAAGAAAAGGAGAGTGGCATTCTTCAAATTTCCATTTTTCTTTGAAATGTACTGCTCTTGTCTAGAAGATTTTTTCAAATACAAACATAATTTCATGCTGGAATTTGTTTAGTCTCTGATTTCAGACGTGAATTTAGTCTCAGTCACTCAATATTATCTGTGTGCATACAGGAAGTTAGTAATTATATTTAAGTATTTTGCTGAATTGAGGTCACATAACAGCAAACCAACAGAAGCCCAACCTTTGGCTTGTCTTAACCAGGGATTCTGTAAGAGTTGATATTGCTGCTGCAGCTGAAAAAGCCAGGTTAGAAATTGAAAAATCATTAATGAAAGCTTAACATTTTTAAAAATAAAATTGAACAAAATCCCTAAGGGAGATAACTGTGGAAACAAGGAGAGTTGAAGGCTTGATTCTGTTTCATCACTAAAGACAGCAGTAAAACTATAAGCTTTATGCTGGTATGGCATAGCATAATATATTAAAAAGAATTCTAATGTCTTTTTCTCTTTCATCTTTTTTTCATGTTTTCAAATATAAGCACTGTATGAGATTAATATTAGGGACACTGAAGTGGAAATTCATCAGGGGTTTGAAGTACCATATTTCAGAATTTACTGAAGGGATGGGGAAAATAAAACAGGAAATGGCATATTCAGTGCAGTAGAATGGTGAGCGCTGATATATCACTATTTAGGTTGAAATAACAGGCAAAACTAAGTAGAAGTTAATAGTACAAAAAAAAAGTCCTACTATAGAAATTTTAAAATTATTTATTTAATTTAGTTATCACTCTAGAAATCTATATATTCCTGGAAAAATTAGAACATTCATAATAATTCAAAGCAATTGAAGAAAGCCTTTCGAAGTAGTCAGATGACCTTTGAATAGACAACTTTGACTTTTTCCATAGGTTGCAGTTGTTTGGATTTTTTACAGTTTCTTACACAGTTTTCATAGGAAGGGGCTATTTTAGAAACCTTCATGGAAATAAAGGAAAATAACCAAGAATGGCAGAAGAAAAATGAATAGCGGGGCTAGACAAAGGGACATATACCTTACTGTATAGCTCTGATAGTAACTCAGCTTAGCTTGCAAGTACCTCACCTCCTGCTCATCATCATCATTAAAAGTTTACAGCATTCTGTCTGCCCTTATTGCTGACTTACAATGTCTGTAATATATAGGTATAAAAATGTGCTCACATATATTAAAGAACTTTATTATCAGAGTTCTTTGTGATCAGTAATTTGTAACATGAGCTTTGTAGGCTCTTATGTAGAAAGTCTGTGAAGATGTGAGTAGACAAAAAGAAAAATTACTTATGAAATGAAAATAGATAATAAACACTAAATATATATATATGTTTCATGAATATACTCTGAATTTATATATACATATATGTTCATGTGCTTTTGAGTTTTCATAATGTTTGACCAGACAAATGAAATACTGAGGGGAACACCACTGAGTTACCGTATGCTACAATTCTTCAAGTGTCATTAGTGCTGCTGGTTAAATTATTCTCTGGAAATCTGTTCTTGGCTGTATTTGAATCTGTGGGTTTTATTCCTGTTTATAAAGATTATGCAAAATTTCTCTCTGTTTCTGTGTAATGTATGCATTATTCAGACAGACAAACTGAATGACTTTTCAAAAATTTTCTAGCTATCTATTCTTTATGAACTATTTATATTGACTACTCAGTGAATGTGATACATCTCAAAAATCAAATTATGTATTTTTCTTTAATTAGATGACTGAAACTTTTAAAAAAATATAGAATAATAAATGGCAAGTAGTGAAGGAAAAAACATAGCTAGAGTGTATTTTGAAACACCCTTGTTTATGCCTAATGTTGTAATGCTTTAAAGATTTATGAATATTTTCATGAATAAATAATAGTCATAAATAACAACTAATATGAACTAGTATATAACAATAGGATGTTTCTTCAGTATAATATCAGTGAATTAGATCATTCTGTATTTGATCAATCCAACACAGAGAATGGAGTTTAAATATCCCAAACCTTTAGGCAAAAACTTTTAAAATTGTTGTGACTGTGGCATCTGAGGAAAGTTTAGCATGATAAAAAAATACTACTTTTTGTATTGCAACTATTTCAACTGTAATTTTTAAATTCTCAAACCTTCACATTCAAAGATTATAGCACAAGAAGTCTTTTCTAAGATATCTTTAACCGGTACATCTTATGATCCTGAAGTACCCATTCAAAAGTTGACACAGTTGGCAAGTTTGGTGTTTGTTATGTTTTGGCATTGGGTTTTGGATTTGGGGTTGGAGTTTTATTTTTTTGTTTGTTTTTCCTTCAAATGTGAATTGCTGGACTACATAGGATGATACCTCAGAGCCATTCTTCAATTGCTGGATCAAAAAATAACGCTGTTTCCAGAAATGGAATAAAAGTAACAAAGAAGGAAGAGCATATGTCTGTAAAATGCAGTTCAAAGATTCTTTTCATGGACCAGTCCCTCACAACTTCGGAGATCACTTCTCTTTCCATTCAGTTGCAGTTGTTGGCACAGGTGGAGAGGTCAGCCAGTCCTGGAAGGCTTATGAGCTTCTGAGGACCAAGCTCTCATTGTGGACAAGGATTGATGCTCACTGATGCAGCAGACAAAAATCACTTAAATTTTAAAATCCCATAATAAATCCAACATTTATTTCTTTTACTTGTTTTCCCTTTGTAACTTCCTGTCATGGCAATCCAGCTGTGTCTCCTTCATAGGGAATACAAGAGGAGAAATGCAGTGAGATATGTTGGTCTGTTTAAAGATTTGGGGAGCAGCTAAATACTGAGATGACAAGAGCTATATGAATGCTTACATACTTTAAAAATTTTCATGGTATATGATTTTTTTTTTCTCTTTAACAATAACACTGCTGTATTCCCACCTGAGAGGTATAGGTTGAAAGAGTCATGTTCAAATCCGGAATCCAGGTTAGCAGAGCTTTTTGACCTCAGAGTAAAACATTAATGTAAGGTTTTCAAAGTACGAGCTGTCTGCTAACTAGACATAAAACTAATCAGAAAAATATTGAAAGGAGAATCATGGACATCAAAATACAATAATCATTGAATTGCAGAGTGCTTTTCAGCTTATAGTAAATTATTCTTCAAATATATTTACAGGAGACTGAAGATAAAAGAGAAAATTGCTCCACTGAAATTGTGGCTGAAAAGGGATAGAAAGGATAAAAGAACAGCAGATTTGCTGAACTGGTGCTTTATTTATGTCTTTTCAGAGGAAAATGAGGGTAGAGCACAAACAAAGACAGGAATCATATTTCTTGATGTAGCCAAGAACAGAGGTATTAGACACAGCATAGATAATAATAGAAATAGTGTCAGATATAAAATAGATGACTTTGCAATTGGTAAGTTTGTTTTCTTTTTATATACACATTATATTTTAATTGTCACTGCCCTTAAAAGCCTTCACTAATTTAAGTTTGATAAATATTTACATCTGAAATAACAGTTAAATTAAAAATCTTGTAGACAAAATGTTAACAAGGATTATATACCTAAGAGATTCTAATGAAATTTTGCAAAAATAAGAATTGTAAAATTCCAGGTTTTTTATTTGATAGCATTCATATATAAATTTTATTTGCCAGGATCAGAATAAAATGCATATGCATAAAGACAGTTCAGCACAATGTAGTATAATCCTGGGTCCTTTGAATGAATGATTTATTGAATTAGAACTGCATCTCATTTTGTGTACAATGCTATTCAACTTATTCTTTTGAAAGATAGTAAGCCCATGGTTTTGCTATAAGTGTATAGAAGAAGCATTCAAAATTGAACAGGCAACAGTATCTTCTTACTAGAAATAAATTAGGAAAATGGAGATTAGCCTGCTTAAAAGGAAAACATAGGTTCAGATACAGAAAAAAAATCACTCTATAATTCTTTAAGTATCTTTTTTTTCAGTGTCCTTTCCCAGTTTTTGTTTGCTTGGTTGGTTGATTGGTTGGTTAGTTTTGAGTTTTTAAAAAAAAATTTTTTCTCTTTTAAAGTGAAGCATGAAAAATGTACTCTTAGTTGTGGAATAGTGTCCTAAAATTCAACCTGGGCTTGCCAAAGAAAAATTGCTACAAGTACAGAAGCAAAAGATGGTTTGATGGCCAACTGCCTCACTCTCAGAGAAACCAGAGCAGCTTGCACAGTATAATCAGACATGTATCTCTTGTATTATGCTTACTGAGAAAGTAGCCTTTGGTTCATTTGTGTTGCAGTATGACACCACTGATATAATGGTATGGAATGTGTTATTAAATAAGATAATGAAAAGTTTCAAACAGATATGGATAGGCTGAAAAAATATTTGCCAGAATTGTACTTCATACTTTTTTAATATATTTCTGAAACTGTACAGTTCTTACATATGTCTTTAGTAGTGTCAAACATATGTCCAAATACTTTGCTAAAACAGGTTTGAGACAATTTTTTTTCTTTATAGGGCACCTGTTATGGCAACTTCAGTATTAAATTCAGCATTAAACTTTTGCTTTTTATAAACAATTCTAACTCATAAAATGTAAAAAGTAATCTGAACCCTATAGCAAGTATTAATATTTCTACAAAACGTTTCTATTGGAAGAAATAAACCCCCTCATGTACAGTTTCAGACATGGTTATTTCCAAAATACTGTGTCATCATCTACATCCATATACCAGGATAAAATCTCAGAAGATGCATAACTTTATGTAGGGCTGCTTTAAAATCTGGATGGATTTTACTAGACTTTCAATTTTTTTTAATATAAAGTAAGGGATGCAGTAAAGCAAAGAACTTTGTATGTAAGGTGCGCATGATCTCTGCAAACTATAAGAATCTTACAACCTGCCATATTCTGAAAATCTGTGTCTGAATAATAAAAAAGGTGTGAAAAGAGTATGCTATACTTCAGGTTTGTTGGCAGATCCTGGCACAGGTTCATGATGTTGCCCATATGAAAAATGGATACCCTCTGTTGAGTATTAATTTAAAGGATTCTTTTGTTCTTCAAAAAGTATTGGTAATAAAAGTTTAAAGCCATGAGGAGACATGGTGTTATAAAAATGGCAATGCTAAGGCATACAGGCATCCATCTATAAAAACTTTTACAGTGGCCAGTTGCAAATATCTGGGGAAGAGTATATAAGCATATAGTAACATTTCCACATGTATTTTTTTTCCTTCTGTCTGGGATAGAGTTAATTTTCTTCACAGTAGCTTGTATAGGGCAGTGTTTTGGATTTTGGCAGAAAGTGTTAGCACACTTATGTTTTAGCTCTTACTGACCTGTGCTCCTACCTCTACACCAACAGCAAGGAGGCTGGAGGTACACGAGGAGTTGAGAGGGGACACAGCCGAGACAGTTGAGCCCAACTGACCAAAAGTATATTACATAGGCAAGAGGGAGGAAGGCAGGGGATGTTCAGGGAGAGGGAATTTGTCTTCCAAGTCACCATTTCATGTGATGGAGCCCAGCTTTCCTGATCATGGTTGAACACCTGCCTGCCCATGGGAAGTGGTGAATAAATTCCTTCTTTTGCTTTGCGTGCACAAAACATCTTTTGCTTTGCTTTATCTCAGCCCATGAGTTTTCTCACTTTTACCCTTCTGATTCTCTCCGCCATCCCACCGTGGTGGGGAGTGAGTGAGCAGGCATGTGAGGCTGAACTGGGCTTAATGCACAACACCCGAGAAAAATTATTTTTATACCATCCATTCACACAGAGCTCAGAGATTCCTAAAACAGAGATACTGATTTTCTTTCTTTGAGGGGCACTTTCAGAAGAGTGCAAATGATATTCCTCCTATGCCTCATGCTCCTGTGCCCTCTAACTTAACCAACTTCTTGCCCTTTCTTTGGATCTTTTTCTTGATTGCTTATGCTACTTTTGGACCTTGATGTGCAAGTGATAGTATTTGATTTCATAATATATTGAGAAATTCTATTTTATTGGAATAGAAATGTTGATAAAGAAGGTCCTGTGCTATTTTTCACCCTCTACAACTACAGTTACAAAAACGTGGAACTAATGCATGATGAGTCAAATTATGTTAAGCTTCTGTAAATGAACAGAAAAAATGTTTTCCCTGGATGAATGTAGTTCTGGTCCCAATAGTTTTTACATTAGTAAAATCAGAGTAGCTTCATGGAGTCATTCTAGATTTATCTGTGCCTGAGGTCAGACCAAAGGCCTGAAGTTATGTTAGAGCTGTGTACCACAGAGACCAACTGTCTGTGTTCTACAGTACACAGTTGCTTTAGAATAACTGAGAAAAATGTTATAGAATTTTATGACAGAATAATTTGTTTGATGTTCAAAGACTTTATGAAAATGCAATGAAAATACAGTATACAATGAAACATGATTAGTCATACAAATTTCAAAGAGAAAAATGGCATAAAAACTTTCAAAATTATGTAGGCTCCTGAAGATCGGCTATTATGAGCACCTCAGATTCTGGATAGTTGTCCAGGTTATCTAAATTCTTAAAGTCTAAGAATTTGCTGAATAGATAGTAAAATAATTTTCCATGATTTCTCATTTCATGTTTGCAGAAACAACATAATAAAGCAGAAATAAGCATGTTTTCTTTTTGGTTTGTTTTCTTGAGAATTTATGGAATGGAAAGGATGATTCAGAAGTTTAAAATAGTCGTTGGGTTTGCATTTGAATATAAACATATGCAGAGCAATAAAATCAACTTAGAATACCCTGGATACCACTAAAGATTACTGGCAGACACTAGCTTGTAATATTGCAACAGATTATGGATGAACAAGATATAAAAGTATTTCTTCTGCAAACTACTTGAATTTTCTGATGACATCTATGTTTTATTATAGGTAGAAAATGAAACTCAAAGTGCTGTGTCATTTTAGGTGTGACTACATGGTGAATGCTTTTAGTAAATATTGACTTTCCAAATTGCATACTTTATTTATCTGAGAAAGAGATTCTCAGTAAATTAAATATGAATCTCCTAGTCTTTTATTCAAGGAGTTTTTATTGCAAAGGAGGAAGGTATCTTTAAGAGTAAAGATCAAACTTTGTTATTAAGCTCTAGATTTAGGTGCAGGGTTATGGGGTTCTAGTGGCTCTTCTCTTGACTTACTGTAACACTTTGAGAAAACACCTCATTTATTCATTTTCCATTCAGCTACCAGCTTTTCAGTGGAGTTAGATTTATCTGGGATAGTGAAGATTTTCACACCACTTTTCCCACAAATCCATTCCTTCTGTGGCTCTTCAGTGTTCAGTGCTGAGTATCCTCTCTAGCTTACAAAGCCTGTGAGGCGCGAGGGTAACCCTGCATCCGTGTGCAGAGCTGAGGAAAGTGTGTTCCTCCCATCAGCACTTGCCTGTTAGTGACCAACATTTGTGTGATTCTACATCAGGACAGTCCTCTGTCCCAGTCCTTTACAGATACTGGCCTATGCCTGGCCTGAATAAATATTAGTGATGGAGCCAACTGAATGCATCTAGTTTGGTCAGATTTTTCTCATGTGTAAGGTTCTAAGATGAAATGGTAATCTTAGTGTATAGAGCCTATGTTCTTGGAGATACCCTCACCCCAAATGTATATAAAACTGTTCCCATCTTTGGAAAACTGATCAGTCTGGGAAGCAAGTATTGCTTGTGTCAGCTTCATGGAACAGTCTTAAATGTAAACCTAAGTAACAGTTCCATAAAGTGATATATATTAATCTGTTGTTTAGGAGCAAATGCAGAGACTCATTAGGAAAGATATTTTCATGTACCATTTTATATTAAGAATTCCAAGTATTCTGAATAATTAAATCTATGTACAATATTCATCTATTAATGAAATCAGTGACATTTTAGTAATTTCATGAAATGTGTAATTTCAAAGCTTGATTGAAACATATACACAACACCTGACAGACATCTTGTGTGGAACTAATTTTTACTGCTCCAAAATTTTCAAATAGTTTTTAAAAACTTTACAAGTGTTTTTTCTCCAATCAGAACACTTTACCAAGTGTGGAAATATAGAAAATTGTATTGAAAATAATTCTTTGGAATTTAATCTCAACTATCACAGTTTTCAAGAGAAGAATTGCATTTAAATAAGTAGTCTAGCTTGTTTTGGAAAGGTATCAGATATGCTCTCTGCCCTTTGTAATTGAAAAATATTTGAATTAGAAGTATTAAATTGTAAATTATATTTTCTACTAATATGGCTGTAATATAACATGGCTGATACATTGCTAGATGATTAATTTTCTATTACTATCTTTAAAAAGAAATGTAAAACAAAGCTGATGCAGAAAACCCCTGATTATTCATATTTATGAGCTTTTAAAGTAATTTAGATTCTCTGAATGATTTCAAGCCACATAGTGAATACATTAAAATATTTTAATTCTGAACTTCATTGCCAGAAAAGGTGCTAATTTAATTTGATACAAGAGATGCACTATGTTTGCATGCTAATATACTAAAGAACTTTCATGATATACTCTTTCATACATGACATACTATATGGAATATATTTTTGTCTAAAATGATTAAACCAATTTATTTATTTTATATCAGGTCTTGAATGAATTAATAATGTTCTTTTATTTTTATAACAGTTTTTATTCTATGTGAAAAAAATCTAAGAAAATTCAGCTCTGTTTCTATTTTTTCAAGAAAAATAAGCTTGAAGAAGAAAGAGGAATGACAACACATGTTTAAAGCAAAGCTTTAAATGCTCCATCTCCAGAATCTGTCTTTCTTTATGTTGTAATTTGAGACCCTCAAAAATCCAGTTTCCAAGTCCAAGCTCCCCTCCCACAATTTGTTTCAGTGTGAGACGGTTTTCCAGACATAACACAACTCAGTATGGGGGGAAGGGAATTATATTACAGTTTATTACTTACACAAATAAATACTATAATACATTATATACAACTATTCTAACTATCTCTCCTATGGTAAAGCAATATATTTACATTAGATCAAGTTCCCTCCTTTCCCTCCAATAAAAGTTCAGAAGGAAAGAAGAAAATCACTTTCAGGGCAGCACAATCTTTTCCAAGCAGCAGGTTCACTCCATTGTAGCTGGAAAATATCTCTCTCTCTCTTCATTACAATGTAGGGGTTTTTCTCTCACCCCTTCAGCCCTTCAGCTCCAACCAAAGGTCTCATCCGTGGACTGCCAGCAGAGACAAAAACTCGCTTCACCACGGTCATATCACGGAACGCAGGCCATCCTGTGAAAGTCCTTTCCTCAGGGGATTCAAGCTCCTCCTGAGTCAGAATGTTTAGGGCAGCTCTGAGTTCAGTCTTTGCCCCAAGCGTTCTACCAGAGCTCCTTTGCTCCGTCTCAAACTGCCAGTATGGCGAAGGGGGGAAAGGAAAGCCTCTTCCCCCCCCCGCATTCCTCCTGGCCATCCCAGTCCAGCTCCAGTACATTTCTTAGCCTCTCAGCTCCTCTCTCCAGTGCTGCTGCATTTCAGGACTCCCTTCAAGTGGAAGTCCACCCCCTCCTTCCAAGAGGGGTCTCCAAAGGTTTGGGGAAAGTAAAGCCAAGTCTCACCCCCAAAAAGCCTCCACTGAGCTTGGCCCTCTCTCTCTCCGTCAGACAGGTCTGCATCTCTCAGCTTGGTTCCGTGCCATCTCTGCTGCTTGTTATCTTTTTTGGCTCTCGGCCGCAGTTCTCTGTTTAGTACTGCTCCTCCACCACTTTCAGGGTCTCTGGTTGTCCACTCACCGCAAGGAAACTTCCCCCAGCTCTTAGCTACAGTACTTGGCCCAGTTAAACACTGTTCTGCGTTCCTGCAGCCCCCTCAGCTTGGCCCCCAGCAGAGCTCCTGGATCCCTCTCGCGTGGCTTCACAACGTGGCTACTTCTCTTCCAGCTACGTCATCTTCCTTCTTTTCCGGCCTGTTGCAGTATGTTGATTTTCACAGTAGCAAAATGTAGCTCTGATTGGTTCCACATCAAGAACACCAACCCCCTGGAGTTGACCCCTTTCCAACTCCAGGGGAAAATTCTTTTTACCCCATGACAACTCTCCACCAAAAAGACTAGTCAAGTGCAGTAGTGGGAAGGGGGGAAAGAGAGAACGAGGAGATCAATCTGTAACTGACTGTGAACAATCAATTGAGATACCTCACTACCTTCAGACCAGTCATCTGTTGCTGAAGATCACCAACACTTTAATAGTCAAATATTATGGTATATCTGTAGAGAATAAATCACACAGCTGCTCAGCTCTGGACAGTAATCTTTCCTGACAGTACAGCATTAATACTTTCAGAGAAAGATAGGAATACTATTATCTTTAACTTTTAAAAACAAATAGTGTGTTGCACTTTCAAAAATATTTCAAAAATATTTTCTCATCACGCAGAAACACAGAAATGTTTCATTTCTAGTCCTGCTCAAAAGAATTTTGTACTGTTTTCATAACAATAGATAATATGTACTAACATATAGTCCAGCTGGCACATCATACACAGTAACACTGCAAATGTGAGGAAAATGGATAAAAATATATAAATATTTTCTATTTAGTGCAACTGCAATATTTATCATATGAATTTTAGCAATGTCCAGTGTAATTTCAAATCCAGTAGTATTTTATCATCAATAGAATAATGAAGGTAAAAGTAAATGAAGAAGTGTGTGCAGGAAGATATCTCTGTGGACTTATTATGATGGGGTTCATGATGTTTCTTTTCACCAGTCTTTTAAAGAAAAAAGAATCAACTGCTATTGAAAAAGGCAATGCAGACATCAAGATTAAATTCATTGCTAATGTGAGAATTTAAAAGGATTTTTCTCTGAAGATAGGATTAAAAATTCTCTGTAATAACCAAATCTTAGCTGTTATTTTATTTTAATTGGGTTTTGAGCTATGTTGGAAGATGAACAATGTCTTTAATTTCAATACTGCTAATGAGCAGGAATTTTCAAAGCCTCACCTTGCACAGACAACAACTGAAGACAAACTTAGTGGTTATAACATCTTTCTCATCACTTCCATGATGATTGTAGTTGTTGCCTGCAGTTAATATGAACTTAATGGGAGATCTACCAGATAGATTTTGCAATAGTTCAACATCTGAAATACATGTTCTAAATGAGGGGCCTGGGGAGGCAGTCTCACCTCTGTTCCCTTTGCTGATCCATATGTATGTCTTTGCCCCCGGGCACTTGCTTTCCAGGTTATCCGAGCTCTCCTACAGCCAAGTGGTGCTAAGAAGGGCTCTCTCCTGCACAACTACCTTAAATAATGAGTGAGATTAAGAATCAGGTGAAATAAATAGAAAAAATAAACAAAAGTGGAAAAGGAAAAGGAGAATATAGACAGCAAGAACAGCAGTGACATAGCTTTCATGAGAGGCATTTCCTCTGTGTTTGGATTGGGCAAAATTATCAGGAAACAGTAAGTGTTTCTCTGGGAAGCTTTCATATATTACTGCAATTCATTTCAGGTCATGACACTGTAGTTACCAAGGCAAAGTTTCTGTCAAAGGCACATTGGAGCAAAGCATGGGGCCACTGAATATTACCCATAGATGTCTAGTCCAGAATGAGAGGAGTTAAAATTTCACCCCTTCAAAGAAGCAATACCTACCTTCTATGGTTTGCTCAGAGACATTGTACAAAGTCACGGGTTCTTTTAAAGAGATTTCAGCAAAGTATCACTGATAATATATATATCCTCTATTAAGCAGTGAATGTGTACCAAAAAGGACTGCCCAGAAAAGCTTGCAGTTAAGGACCAAACATGAATATGGATACAAGAGACAGATATTACACAAGATAGTAAGGCCTGTGTTGCTTTTGCATCCTTGGCACTTTCTACCTTTTTCAAACAGAGATGTTCAGAAATTGAAATTTTTTGTTTCTAAAAAGCTTGTTGACATGACTATTAATAGACAGCTTCAAGTAACTTTCTTTTTTATTAAAATGTGATATGGTGTGATAAGCACTGTCTTAAACAGACATTCCCCTGTTACAGCCAGAGCAGGCTGTGCAGGCTCTTCCTTTGGTATTTCTTAGCACCCTAATTACCAATTCAGCTAACACTGTGTAACAGGTGAGCTTGTTATGGCTTATGAAACTGTGAGGTTGGTGACAAAAAGAAACAAAATGTAATATATGCTACTGAAATTCAGCATGTCACTTAACATTTTTGTCTGGTTCAACTGTCTATAGAACCTAAGCAGAATTAAGGATCAGGTTAGACAGAAATGGCATCCTTGATACACGAGCCTCTCTTGCTGCACAATAGTAAATGTTTCATATCTCAATGTAATTATGTCTGCCTGAGATGGGAGACATCACACAAGCATGCTGTAAAGAACACATAAGGGACATAAAGGAGAGCAGTTAATTAATGAAAAGAAGTATTACCTGGGATAAGCAATATATACTGTTTTAAGACCACCAAATATTTCTGGAAACCATGAAGGCAGGTGGATTAAGACTTTGTCAAAGTTAGTAACCTGCAGTTGCTATTCATGTCTCTTTTGAGACACTAAAGGCAAATTTACTATGATTAATCTTTCCAGTGATTCAGTGCTACCACCTCCTCCATTAGGACAAACCAGAACATTAAGCATGCAGTGCACTTTACAGTACTAATGATAAAATGTATAATCCCACAGTTTAACAGCAGAAAGGAAGAATGTCTGGTGTAAAAATTAAAATTGAAGCCATAGGAGGGAATGCCCAGTTGGTCACAGAAGAGAAGGTGCAGTGACATATCTGACCCATCCCATGATTGCAATTGATCCTGCCATTGCCTCTGCCATCCTCTCCTCTATCCACTCTGTAGCTTGGGGAGACACTGAAGAACTGGGAGAAGGAAGGGTGCTCTTCAGCACCTGGAGGTTGACCACCCCTTCTTCATCATCTGCTTACTTCCCAATATTTCTTAGGCCTACAACCACAAAGAAAATCATTAAGAAAGTGGAGAATATCATTCCTGTTTATTTCGCCCAACAAGTCTACCTCAGAACAATTCAGGCAACAAGGGGTAAGTTGCTGAGGGAAGAATTTCTGCAGCTGTAGATACCAACTGAGGCTCTTGCAATACTACCCTAAACCCCTGAAAAATATGGTAGACCTGGTTTTTGTCAGAACATTGAACACCTCTGAGCATATTCCTGCTCTATTACCTTCATTATATTGGGAATAAGAGGAAAGGAAGAATTATGTAGAGAAGAACGGACAAGTACAAGTCATTAGTGCTAAGTGTGCAGAAAGGTTCTTGGGCAAAATGAATAAGGGTAGTTGGGTGGAGGCAATGAAATACTGTGAAGAAGTTAGTTTTGAAGATACAGCACTTAAAAACAATACAACAGGTAAGAGGAAAATAGGAAGAAGGTCACACCTAAATAACACAGATGGGTTTAGCAGATTAGGAGCTGGCAATGACAAGCGATTTCAGTAATGGTCAATTTTAACCCCAAAAAGGATCTTATTGGACTAGGGAATAAAATAATAGGTATCCAATAATTGCCAGTTTTTTCTAGAGTTTCTGGATTCCCTTCATCCCTCATCTCAGTAGAATTGTGTATTTTGCTTTTAAAACAATTAATTTAAGACAACAATTCACATTTGTTCTTTCATTAGCAAGACTACTAATTAACAGTGAAGTTCGATAGTTAGCAAGTTAATAGATCCATTCTTGGAACTGGGTAGGGTTCTAGGAAATACCTGACTTTTATGGAAAACCGAAAAAACTCTGAACAAATGCAAAGATGTCTGTGCCTTGAAGACAAGATACCTTCATGCTGTCTCATGTTAGTGTGCTGCAGAACAGAAATCAGAATTCACAGATTCTGGAACAATAACATGACAGTTTAGCTTGTAAAAGACAATTACTTTTACAATGTTACTTCAAATATGGAGAAAATTACAGAGTATAAATAAATAAACCCTTTAGAGAGAAGCAGCATATAAATATGTTATAAACAGGTACACCTCATGTATTGAATCCAGTTTAGTCTGCATTCCACTGCAGTACAGCAGTCCATAGATAAGTGTTCCAGAAACAGAATAGACTTGAATGAATGAAGGCTGATATGTTGTTCCAATGCAAAGGGAAAACTGAGAGGTAATAATAGTTTACCAGTTGAACAGGGAATCTCTTTATGTTGCTAGAGTGAACAGGAGCTTTAGGAGGCCAGGAGAACACCAGGAAGAAATAATTGATATTGCCTTTTTCAATTACATCAATGCAGCTGTTTTTTCATCCAGTTCTGAAGTCTAAAGTTGAAGAGATTTTGAAAAAATTAGAAAGTATTCAAAACACGTGGAAGAAGGAATTTGGAAAAAGTGGAGAGGAGAGAGAGTAGTGTTAAGATGCTCAGTTCAAAATCCAATATGTGGACAAAATATTTCCATACAAAAGTACAGAATAGTTAGGGATCAAAATGTCAGGAATCTAAAAATGGCAGTTAGAGGAATAAGACAGGAATAGACCACAGGTGCTGGCAAGGTTCTCCCTAAACCATTACCCCTATTGTCCCTGGCAGGGAAAGACTATTGTCTCAGGACAGCCGTTGTAAGGCAGTATGACATTCCTTGTGTTTACATGTTCTTTAATCTGAAAAAAAAAAAAGGCCTTCCAACAAGAGGTAACAGTAGAATTGTAAAACAAGGCAGTACTAAAAAAAATATGGTGTACTCTCTAATATTGATGATAATAAACACTACTCGACCTACATGGGAGATCATTCTTTAAGGTAATTGTGACAAAGGTTCATGTATATTCTTTTAGGTTGTGGCAAGTGAAAGGAAGTTGATCTTTCCTATTTCTGCTTTGCTATATTAGTAAGTAGTACTATGGTAACATTTTCTTTTATTAGATGTGGACAACTAATAAGTGTTGCAGTAAATTCAGGAAACTACTTCTTTGTTCCGTGTTTTGTTCTGACAGCACATTTCAACTTTGTAATGTATTATCATAAAGTTATGAGTTCATGTCTACCAGTTGCATCACTCAGCTGAATCACGCAAGGATCACTGAGTCCAGCTCTTAAGTGAATGGCCAATACAGGGATCAAACCCATGACCTTGGTGTTATTGGCACCATGCTCTGACCAACTGAGCTAATCTCCCTGACAAACAAAGACTGTCCTCTTTTCTGACTGGAGGAGTTTTCACAGCTGATACCATGACCAGTTATGTAGAGTAGTTATCTTCAATTAGTTAAAACCAAAGGGAAATACAGTTGACTGTGAAGGAACTGTGAGATCTACAGCTGTAGGAGTGAGATTGCATTAATCTACGCAATGTCTAAATACCATGTGAACAAGGATTATAAAATCTTGTTATGTTATGTTAATCTTGTTAACATAAATCTTTAATATTTGAAGCAGACTGCCAGAATGCCTTTGTCATTTGATTAGTGTTTGTTACAAGTAAAGAGAATTTGTTATGTGAAGTACATAATGGGCAATAAAGTCAAGGAACAATGCCTTACGGGTTGAATAAATTACTGAGCTATTGAATATATGGTCTATTAAGGCACTAAATGAGTTTGTAAAATTCTACTAAAGTCAATGAAAAGAGTCAATATATATAAAAACAAGCTAATTAGTAGAATTGATGAAGATGTCAATGAAATCAGTGGGTATGTAATATAGGTACAAAAAAACCTCTCATGTAACAGCGTTTTCTATAATTTTAGGAAGGTTCACTCTATATGAAAGATGTTATGACACACTGACATTACCATATTCACAAAGAATTTATCAGTGTGTTTTCTAGTGAAAAGTAATGTCAGTTCTAGTTATACAACTTGGTGCATATGTAGCATGGACAAAGCATGGTGATATGCCACTGCGATGGTGACACAGTTCTTAATGTTATGATACAAACCTGAAATTCTACATGCATGGACAGCCGTCCTCTTCACCTTCACATCTGGTGCTGAGGAAGGTCTAATGGGGCACAACTGGCTCAACTGTGCTGACATGAGAGGCAGGTATCATGTCTTAGGAGGTGTCATAAACCACCGAAGACCTCCAATGCATCCCCTGACTTATTTCGGAGACCTTCCACCAGAGGACTGAAAGCTTCCCCCACTAGGGGAGGTACCTGGGCATTCCCACCGAGCCTCAGTGTATATTAAATTGTGTTTCATGGGCTTTTCCCTCCACCCCTGATGGATCAAGACTTCAATTATCACTTTGACCAAAGGCAACAATCAAGTCTCCTTGTAGATCCATGGGTGATGATTGTGTATCTTAATACGTACATGTCTTCCTTTTTTTTCCTCTTTTCCCTTATACATTTTCTTAAGTGATATTTTTAGGCTTTCATATTGCCATATTACAATAGATAATAATCAAAATGGTTATATACCTGCTTTCCATTGCAACCAAATTGTTCTACAATAAACCCTATCTATATCTACATCCATCTATATCTATATCTACATCTATATCTATATCTATGTCATCTATGTCTATATCTATGTATGTCATATAATTCAGTGTAGTTTCACTCTAATCTGCCCCAACGGATCTATTAACAAGAACCTGGGTTACCCTCACCTTCTGGGGAGGGTTATAACAAGGAGACACTGGCATATACTTGGATATATTCAAAATTTGACTGGATATGGTCAAATGATGACCATTTGATTCAAACCAGCTTGCGTATGTAAACTGCATGAGTTTGCATTCCCACTTGGAAAGAATTCTGATTTGAATGGCAATTATAGTTTTAGATCAGGACTTTGTAAAGTTTTGTATTTGTGCTGAACAATTTTCTTGCAGTTTTTTTCCTTCCTTAATGTTATGGATGTCCAACAGGCATTCAATTGAATCAATATGTGAGGTTTAAACAACTTTAATCAAATATTGTTTGTTAGAGTTGTGTTATGCTTTATACTATTCAGTGTCTGCTGCTAATTTGCTTTACAATTCAGTGTGACAAAATAATTTCTTTATTGTACAGTTAAGCTTTTCCACAGTAAACATTACAGTTTAGTTAATTAATGAAGAGCTGACCTGCATACACTCCTTAACATGACTGAAAATCAAACACTGACATTGCCCCACAGGCTTATTCACTTTACATTTGGCTTTCTGAAGGAGTAAGCATTATCAATTATATATTAAGTCAATGTGGGCTGTGGCTGTCCACCATCACAAATAAGCAATCTCAGTATTATCAATCTCAGTATTATCCTATACTGTTTTCTATATCATAAAACAAGGGCCATAGAACTAATTATATGGACCACTGGATCTTTGAATATGTTTTGTTTCTTTGAGAACCAAAAAACACCATTAATTTTAATACATTATGCCACAAACTATCTTTTTAGCCACTGTTAAAGACACTCTATTTGTAATGGAGAATGAAACAAAAGCAGCTGTGAGTTACCTTATCTTTCTCTGGTTTTAGCTTGTTTTTAACTTGCTGTTCTGTGTTAAGGGACGGGGCCATTGCTCTGAGAGTGCAGGAGCATACTGTGTCACCAAGGGGCTAAAAGTAGGAGTGGGGCAGCAGAAGGCATCCCACCCAAATGATGATACCTTCAGATATTCTCTTTTCTTGCTGCTCCATAAGGAACTGTGGGCTGCAGTGATCAGTGGTCTAGTAGAGAATTAGAAAATTATCTCTGCAGCAGAATTGTCTTGAATAAAGCCCACTGAAAAACTTTCAGGAAAATAGAAGTTTTGTCCTAGAAATATCAGATGTTCTTGAGGTTTTGGGGTCTAACACGCTTCAGGTGAGAGGCAGATGGGCTTCTGATAGAATCAGTGAATGCTTGAAGACAAGGTACCACAAAAACACCGTGGCCCTGCAGTGGAATCAGTGCATGTGGTAATGGGACACCAGGATTTATGGCTACAGGATATGTTTACCAGTGTGACTGCAAAACTGGAGGCTTAGACTGTACAGCTGCTGTGATACCATCGCTCCAGAAAGGCATCAGTTGGGTTGGACCAGGTGCTGAACCTATAGCATGTACCCCAGCTGGGCTGCATTTGTAAACATGAGCCCAGACTAGTAAATAAAGTGGACTTGCAAAGTTCCCTGCTCAGGAGGGCCTATAGAATACAACTAAATGCTTTTTTCTCCTCAAAGCAGTAGACTCATTGTGAACAACAGCTTACCATAGCTTGAATCCATGCCCTGTCCTTGTGCAGATTACTAAGAGAGCTGAAGCTCCTGAGAAGCCCAGGCAAACCTCTGCTCACACCATTTCCCACTAAGGTGTGAGCCGTGGGGCCAGGGCTCTCTGCGATGGGAGCTCAGCACCCATCACTCTCAAACAGGCTGCGGAGAGGGGGCATTCTGGAGCTACTGCACCTGGGTAGAAACAATGTAAAATACTCTCCTAGTAGATTGCTATTAGTCTTTTAGATTATAGAAGAAGGACAAGATTTTAGCAGAGGGTTACTACTTTTAAACACTGATAGAGAAGCTTGTCATATTTTATGTAGTAAATTCATAGAAGTCTTCGAATTCAACTATCACTTGAATTGTCTCCAAGGAGTGTGAATATTCATAATAACAATGCATAAAGTGTGTCTGCGTGTATAGGAAATGAATATAGAATAAGAACAACATTCATTTATTGGTGAAATACTGCACTAAAAGGTGCATTTACACCTTTCTGGGAAATTAATCATTATGGACTTTCAAAGGACAACCTCACTCTAACAATTGTCTTGAATACTTCTATACATCTGAGGTTGAGCAAAGGGTTTTCAGGTGCTTTAAATTTAAATTATTATAATAAAGATTTACAGGAATACACTGTTTTTAAAGAATGCTTTCTTTTTTTTGCAAGATTATTAAGTGCTCTTGCAAAATGAAACCACTACCTTTCATGCAATTCTATCTAAAGCAGCTGTGATTATGTCATAGGTTTACTTGTTCTAAAAATCCAAGCAGAAATTTTCCTTTCCCCTGTGTTACTTTAAGAGAAGGAGGTTGAAGGAGGAGGGGGAAGGAGTAGTTGACTATACAAAAGATCTAGCTGGCAGACCTGCATTTCTGGCTAATAGCCCTTCTAAAACAACTGCAGGGAGGAGGGAGGAGTTTTTCTCCTCCTCTCCTTACAAACGGGGGACACTGGATTTTCTGCCTTAACGGAGGCAAGGGGTGTGTGTGCGTTGGAGAAGTTTTGAGGCCATTTTGCTCTCGACCTGGTCATCTGGCTGCTCTCCGACCTCAGCTTACCTGTGCACTGCCCTGTCTCCTGCCTGAATCTGCTCAGATTTCATAGCAGAGTTTGTGCTCACCGATGAACAAGGGGGGAGTCCTGTCTGCAGTCACCCACAGACAGCGTGAGCTTAGTGGGAAAGAAACCACCTTTCTTTCCCCTTTTTTTCCCCTTCCCCTCCTCAGTGGGAGGGGGAAAAAATCTCCATTTTTTGGCTTCTCCTGTGATCCAGGGCCCCCATGTGGTGACCGCCAGAGCCAACAGTGCCCCCTGCTGACCAACACCGAGCACTGCAGGCTCTGCTCCTCCAGTGATCCAACAGTGCCCCTGCCAACTGTAGTTAGAATCGCACTAGAGGACAGAGAAGTATCAAACTGCTTCCTTTTTTGAAGGGGACTTTCGGGTACAGGATTATTGTTTAGTTGTTTTTTGTGTTCTGTTGCTGGTTTTGCCAATATATGTATATCCTTTAATAAAGAGTTGTTATTTCTTCTTTTTTCCATGCTTCCTCGATTGCAGCCCCTTAATTTTGGATTTATGATTGCTGAAAGAGGGGAGTTTCGTCTACCTCATATCTCATCCTTCTTAGCAAAACACTTCAGTCTCCTTAAACTGAGACAGATTATCAATCTCGATTCAACAGCAGTAGAATTAATTGAGAGTAAACAATTAATTAAACCAAAATTAGTCTTTTTCATGAATTGTTAGGGAATCAGAACTAATTTTTATTAATATGTTTGTGTTGAACATGCATTTACTGGAAAAAACAACAGACTAGATAATTTGAATTTTCTCTACCTTTCTTTTGGTAATTTACTGTTTATTCTTAGTGACATAAAAAAAAAATGCCCAGGATATATTCTGCTTCTTAGCTAATAAATATTTATTTTTTAAAAAGAAGAAAAAACGTAAAAACTATATGTGATAAATCTGTGATGAATGGCTTCCTTTGAACTTAAATAAAACTAATCTGTTGCCTTAATTGATTGTTAGGGTTCTGGTCACCTCCTATATACTATTTTGGAAATCAATGAGTTTATTAATTTTTAGATGATTGTTAATATTTTTTGACCGGTCCCAATTCCAGTTTGGAAATTATGTCTGGTTTTGTGGCTGGATGGATTATTTTTTGATCTTTGTAAAATTTCTGAACCTTGGCTAAGAATGAACAAACACCTCCAGGCAACAACATGCCACAGTCATTTAAACGACTTTGATACTTAGTATTATTTTAGTTTAATAAATGTATGAGATAGACACACACACAAGGACATCCACAATGGTTTAAATAGGAAGATAATGCAAAGTTAAAACTGACATTAGTCACAAACCTGAAAAGTAGCAAATGAAAGATTTTAAAGTTCTGTCCAAATTTTTAAAAGCAACACAACTTACTCTATTGTTCAGTAATTGTACTTTTTTGCTTTCTGAGATTATCAATACTCATTTTTCATTAAACTTTAGTCAATTCTCTGGGATAGGGAGGATGGTGCATCTGAAATTCAAACTCATTTTAGTACAAATAACTGTCATCAACATGATGCTCTGGGAATGTGACATTGCATGATTTTCGTAACAGACTAGTTATCCATTTATAGAGCAAAAATCATTACACCTGACTGAATGCCTACTACATATGACTAACAGCAAATACCCAAAGCCCACGAGCCATCTCTTAAACATATTCATCTAATTTTTTAGTGAACACCCATGAATAATGGATACAATCAAGGACAATCAAGCCTGGTTTAAGCAGATTGCATATGGTTTGCTAACCAAAGGAAAGGAGGTAAGTTGATAAAAGATAGAGTAATCAACTCTGAAGAACTCAACCAGTCAAGTTGTTATCCCTTATCTCAGGAACTAGAGATGGAAAACTGTCAAGCATGTCTTCTAGTTTCTTGGCTGTCTTGATTGCTTTTTTACCAGAATCCCTTGTCTACTTAATCAGATTGAGTTTCTTTGAGGGAATGGAATAATCCACTGAGTAGAGAAAATGGTACAAATGCAAGTTTACAGTTAATTTTGTGAAGTTCAGTTATTTTATTTCTGTTATAGCTCTCCTTGAATACCTTGACTCTAAATTTTATATCAAGAGCTTCCCTTGTGATGCTCCTACTTAATTTTTAGCTGTGCGCTGCATATGTTTAAAGACTTTGTATTTTAGACTCTCACTGTCTTCCCACTATTTATAGTCATAGCTTATCAGGTAAACCTAGCTTTAATTTCATTATAAACAGGACTACATTTGCAAGTAGTCTCCATTTGCACATTTTCCAAATTTCTGTGGAATTTGCATAGGAAATTGGGAAATCTAAATATAAATTAATTATCTGGCAGTTTTGTTCATTGTATTCTTATGAAATTTGTGTATTTCAAAATTTAGAGTTCTGAAATTCATACAGTAAAACTTTCAGGAAATGTTAACTTTTCTAGAAGACCAGATGTCTTATTTCATTGTTTATCTTTGGTAATAACAGAGAGCATATATGAAAAACCTGCCAGCTCTCTAGATATAGAGGTGTAAACAAGTGTTTGCATGTGGTTCTTTTAGAGCACGCTGGGACAATCTAACAGTTTTCTTGGTGGATTGTTCAGATTTGGAGGGTTTTTTTGAGATAAAGATGCTTAGGTAAGTATAAAATAGAAGAAAAACTCCAGAGCAATTATGGATTACTCACTATTATTTTAGCAAAAGCAAGAATGCATTCAACAGTGTTTTTGTTATTACACTCTTCCTAAAAACCTGAAATTTTTACCTCTGAAAATCCTTATGAACTCATTATCGCTGAAAAAGATATCAGCATCTATCAGTAAAACCAAAAGACAAATGTAAGCATTGTTAACCATTTATGATCCCTTCACAACAGTCATGCTTGCAAATCTGTTCTTGGCAGTTCTTGAGGATGAAGAAGATAAATTATTTAATTTTAATCAGATATATTATTGTACAGAATTGGATAAAATTACATGAATGATAAAACCCACTGAGATTTACTGAACTGCAACCTTTTTTAAAGTTAATAAATAAAAAGAAAGTCATACTGAAATCATATGTTTTACTGGTAAGTTGACTGTAACTGAACTGATCTAATGAATTATTATGCCACTTTTACTCTGAAATACTAATCATGATTCAAATATTTTTAAAATAGTAAAGATATATGCTATTCACAAGATAGCATGGAGGAAATCACGTGCTTGCTTGGCAAAGAAATAAAATTTTAAATTGTTAACTTGTCTAACATAAACTAATTGATGTGCATAAACAGCATAATATCCTTGCTTCCTGCTGAATCAGTCTTGCATATTCAGAGACTTAATGGGCTATTGGTATTATAAAGGAGGATCTTGGCCATGCAAATCATTTTCAGTGAGACTGAGTCGCTTAATGTATTTTGTAGGAGTGATTCCTATATGCTGAAATCCTTTATGCTAAAAGGAAGCATAAATACTGTGTTAGATTTTCAAAAATTAAGTCTTCCAGATTTGTGATGACAAAGTGTTGACAACACTGTATTCAGGTAAGAATATGACACCACCTGAAGTATATTAAGTTCAAATGTGTTCGAAAAAGTGTATACAACTTCCAGATGAAGAGCTAAGTGTGTGCAATTTGAAGGTGGTATGGAGTTCATTTGAAAATATAGCTGGGGATAGTGGAGAAGTGGAGACATATTATTCAGAACAGGTAAGTACAATCTTTTTACATTCACATACTAGAGATGTAAATTTTTATTAAAATTTATGATCCTGAATGGGCCACGGGTCTGTTTGCTAGTTTTCAGATGTAATTTGTACAGTCTCCTGCTTTTTGCTTTTCTCCTCATAGGGCAAGCCTCTTTCTTTAAAATGTAATTTTATAAAATTGCAACAAAACAATTTATAATCTGGTACCAAAACCAATTCACTGCTGTAGCAGCATATACCTTTCACCATGAGTTGAACATGCAGTATCCTCCCTATGCAATTTAATGAGCTCTTCTCTCTTTGGGTCTCATGGAGTCTTCCTCTGCCAGTTGCTGATTAAAGCTATTCTGGTTGAAAAAGAAAAAAACAACTAATTATAATAATATAATAATTTTTGCTTTTAGGTTTTACAGAAACTGCCTGGAATACTTCCTGGGTTTAATGATCCTTAATAGAACAGATGGAATTCTCAAGTCTGAGCAGAAGCTGCAAAAGACCCTCTGAGGTTTATAATGTGTCATTTGGTTCACACCCGGCAGAGTAAGCCAGAATAAAACTAAAAAAAGAAGGATGTTGAGGAGCTTTGATTCTATTGCTGAGCTATTCCCTATATAACATGTGTTGGGCTGCTAATTTGCTGACTTGGAAACACCAGCAAGGAATTGTATTGGGAGTTTTAAATTTTAAGCACTTCAATATTAAAGAGGTGGCATGCTGAGACACAAAACTTAAAAGAACAAAAAGAACAAAATCTTCATCCAAACTGTAGCTTTAATGCACTTTAAGGGCAAATACTCACAATCACTCCAAAGGCCAGCTGCCTGATTAAAATTGCTGGTCCAGACCTTCGTAAATAGCTGAAATTACTTTATATTAATAAAATCATAAAATTAATTTTAGCAAATTCTGATACTTCCAGAAATTATCACCTCTAAACCTCTGTAGGTCACAATCCATCACTGAGTATAGATCCAGATTCTCAGTTTGTGTTTATCTTGCTAGGTACCTAGCAAGATAGATGCTTAGGTGTCATTAATAATATAACCTCTGAAGTAGTTCCTAGTTCCTTTTTAAAGACCCATGAACCTAATTTCCCTAGGCGGCTGCTTTTCAGTGTCTAGTTCCACAAGGAGAAAAACTTTCCTGTGTGTCACGAAAAAAACCTTCCTGAAGATTTAGCCTTCAGGTCATGAAGAGATGATGAAAATCTCAAAATAGGTGTTTCTGCTCCAGCTGGACAGACCTTGTAGGAAAGCTTACCACAAAAAAATTGCATATGGTAGTGGGATCTTTCATGTAATATTGGATGAGCTGATAGTCAAATCTTTGTTAGGGCTGACTTAGGGCTCCCACATGCTGATGAACTACTCTCCTGAACATGATGATTTTGGCTATTGGTGCATCTTAACCAACAAATAGAGAGCCCAAGACTTTTAGTACTTTTTTCAGTGTTTGACCACCCTCAGATTAAAAAAAATGTTTTCTTCTGTTCAGGCAGTACAGTATTTTCACAAATGTGTTTACATTTGTCCTTGTTGCTTCTTGGCCTGCAAGCTAGTACCAATGAGAAGGTGTTTCGTCTTATTTCCTCTTCTTCCTTCCCTCCCACAAGGGATTTATACACATTTACAAAATCCTCCTGACTCTTTTTGTCATGGAGCTGAAAAGTCCCAGCTACCTCAGCCTTTCCTCATGTGAGAAATGCTCCAGTCTCTTCATTAGCTTTTTGGCCTTATGTTGGACTTGTCCTGGTAAATGCATATACTTCCTGTGCTGGGGACATACCAGATACAATCACACTAGTACTGAGTAGGGGGGAAGAATCACCTCCCTTGTCCTGCTGACAATGCTTTGCCTAATGTAGACCAGAAGGTAGAAAGCTGTTGGCACTTTTTGCCACTTACGGCCAGTTTTCCACCAGGTCTTCTACAAAACTGCTTTCCAAATGGTCAAGCCCTAGGCACATAGGCTTATTCCTCACCAGGTGCAGGACTTTACCCGTGTTGAACTTCGAGATTTGTCTCTTCTCAGTTCTCCAGATTGTATGTGTCACTTTGAAAAGCAGCACAACCATCTTCCTACTTTTGTATCATCTGCAAACTTTCAGTGAGTGTATTATGTCCCACAGCACATTATGAAGATATTAATGAAGATATTAAACAGCACTGGATCCAGTATCAATCCCTTGGGTACCCTGCTAGTGACTTGCCTCCAACTGCACTTTTTACCAGTGATCACAACCCTCTGGGCTGCTTGTTCATCAAGTTTTCAATCTATGTCATTGTTCACTTATGTAACCCATACTTTCTCAATTTGTCTATGATGATTTTTAAGAGAGTCAATTCCAAATGACTGGAGGCAGTATCAAAGCCTTTACCAAACTCAAGGTAAACAACATACACTACTCTTCCCTCATCCACTAATCTATTTACCTCAGTATAGAAGGCTTTCAGATTTGTCAAGCATGATTTTGCCTTCATAAATTCAAGCTTTTACCACGTTTTACAAACCGATGGCTTAGATTTATGAGGATCTTTAAGGTATATCTTTTCACAAGAAAATTACTTAAGTATCTCTGATATTGAATGTTTGCAATGGTTTCCATCAAGGATGAAGTGGATTGTATAGAGCACCATAATAACATCTTCTCTTGTTCCTTGTCAGAGGCAGGATCCTGCACCACATAAACCTTTAGTCTAGCCTTCTTCGTGTTTTTATAAACATTAAGGGCCACTGAGTGTTTTCCTTATAATATTCCTTAATCCAAATTTGTTTAGTTAGAAATTATTATAGGACAAACCTTTAGATATTTCACTGAAACTGAATCTGTGCATCTGTTCTTGAATAAAGTACTTCTTCCACCAGTCAAACATTCAAATTTTCTAATAATGAATTAAAATATATTCAAGGCTGAAAACGTGCTTTATTTTCTGATATGCAGCTGGTAACAACTGATATCCTCAGCCAGAATAATCAAGGCTTATAATGGAAATGTTAATGAGCCCTGAACTATAGCAGAGCAAATTGAAGAGTCAGAAATAGTTAAAGTTAAAATAGCATACCTGAGTAAACTTTATGTTTCTTGAATACAGAAGAAAGGATTTTTTAAATATTTACTGTATGCAAAAAGTTTCTTTTTAAAAGTTCTTTTGTGTAAGAGTGATCTGAAGTAATATCATGAAATTTAGAGGACTCTGTAAATCTGTCTCCAAGGTGAGGGACATAAAACTTCAGTTATCTGGAGTAGCCTTTTGTCCTACAATATTGACCTGGTGTGGTAGTTTAGTCTAGGCCTTCCTTGGTGACCAGTTTGTAACCAAGGAAGTGCCCAGATTTACCCGGTATTCCCTACGATTTTTATGTAAGCCAGGGTATAAGAAGAAAGGAGGAGAGGCCTTCACTCTCTTTCCTTCTGGCAGCTTGGAGGTGCAGGTTCCCTGCTGTTGACTCTGTCGTGTTTGGGGAGTGAAGCCTGGTAAGGCCTTGCCGACCTTGGGAGGCGGAGGTTGCCGGCAATCGTTCCAGTGCGACTTTCTGTTGTCCCAAGGAGAGTAGTAAGATAGTCTTTTGCTAATTTTTTTAGTTGCTAGATCTTTGGGCTATTGATTGGGATATATATATGTATATATATATTTTATTTTGGTTTTGTTCTTTTTTTCCCTTCCCCCTTCCCTTTCCCTTTTCCTTCTGAAATTGTATATATATATTTCAATTGTATATAACTGTAATATAAGTGTAAATATATTTATATATATATATATTGCTTTAGCTGTCTCTCTCTTGTTTTGGTTCTCTTGGTTTTTTTTCCCTTCTCCCTGAGGTTTTGGGGGGGACTTCTTGTGGTAAGGTTTGGAGACTTGGCAGGGAGCCAGCTTCAAACCATATCACCTGACCATGAAATTGTGAATCCTGTTTAAAGTCTTAGAAAGAAGGCATAGTTTGGAAAATCTTGGCATACCTATTCCTGCTATACAAGCTTTGATATGCAAGACCTCTCACTGGGAATCTGTATTGCTTCCCATAGAAAGGAAGAGATGAAAAAAATAGAGGTTTTTAATAATACCATTTAACCATTAAATCATTTGAAAGAACATGAATGGCTGATCTTCCTTCTCAGACTCTTCACATTTGGAGCCTCTGCAGGATCAGCTGGAGCAGAAACCAATTACATATAACAATTCTCACACACTCTGTGTATGATGTCTCGAAGTTCATGTCATAAGGGAATCACCTGGTGATTTAGATAGGTCTGGGAAACCTTCTTGAGAGATTTCTTCCCTGGTTTAAAAGTAATGATTACAATAATTATTAAAAACCAGTAACTCCATGCAGTGTAGAAGGAAATTCAAAGCCATTGTGAGTTAATAAAATTTCACATAATATTCTGTGAATCCAGGAGCTTAATGTCTGCAGAGAACTGTAGCTCTGGAAGTTTCTTTTTTTCAACCAACTAAAGAATAATTGATATTATTCAAAATATGATGAAAAAAATTGAATTGAATATATCTTTTACATTTCTACTGAGCATGAAAATGTTGGAAAGAAAAAAAATCTATTTCCAAAGGTGAGGTAAGAAGACAAACCTTGTAAACTGATTTCCAGGAAGCATCATCTAGCTTAACATTCTCTGAGATCAAGGTCTTTCAGATAAAAAAAATAAATCAGGTATTATAAACCAAAAAAAGGAGAAGGAAAAGAAGGTACACAGAAAGAACTGTGAAGCATTTTCCACTACTTTGCAATTAATTTCTGAAATAATAAATTTATAACATAGAGTATCAAAAGAAATATACTCTCTTAAAAAATGCTGATAATTTTTCTTGTAATATCCAGTAGCCTGAGGTGTGGAACTACTTGTACAAAATTCTAGAAGCGAACAGTTTAAAACATTTGTAGTTTGATATGACCTTTGATCTTTTCAATAAAATTTGCTTTACTGTCTCCTATGGTTATAGATGGTGTTTTAAAAAGAACGAGTCTACATTTTTTTATCCCTAATATTAAAAGAAAGAAAATAGCTTTTTAAATTAAAATCCAGAACTGTTTCTTACAGTAGGAAGATTTCCAAGTTAGATAGGTACTGTATCTGCCTCTTCCAGGAGGAGTCAGTAAAAACACCTGTCAAGTTGGCATCAGTAAAATAGCGGTCTATGGACAGTTTTCCTGTTTTCCTGTGTAGTCAATAAAAAATTGTCAAATAGCATGTATAAAAGTAAGTAAGCCTGGAGAAGTGGCATTTCAGTAATTTTCTTTTGATGAAGCAAACAAACTTGCCTAATGAGGCATGCCATTGAGGGGAGCCAAGCCACATAAACTTTTCTGTGTGATGCATTGATTGTGTTGGGTAGGTACTAGGAGGTGAGGAGGAGATGGTGATGGCTGAGGATACTGTACAGGAGAAGGAAGAAACAGTGCAGGAGGTCTGCAGAGTGACAGTGCAATGAAATACAGTAGCAAAACAAGTTTTCCATTGAAATGGAGCAGGGAGGCTAGAAATGTCTCTCTGACATTTGACATTGTTGCTAGAAGATGAGTCTCTGGAGACTCATATTCTCTGTCAAGCTTACCTCTAGGAAAAATTCTGTAAATTCCCCAAGGTAGGTTCTGTAGCTTGTTTTGTTCTCTGAGCACAATAGTTCCCTGATCACAGAAGCAATTTTGATTTTAGTGTTTTTCAGTAGTTTAGGGCAAATGACCTTGTTTACCCAGCGTCTCTGTACCATCTATTCAAAATAAAAGTATTTTATTATTCTTCAGGTAACAGAAGGATAAAGTAATAAAATAATCCAACACAATGGGAAAATATGTCTATACACATAGATGTGTAGATGGGAAAGAATAATTCTTTTCTGTAAATACCAACATGACCCTACTTTAAAGAAGTAAAAATGTAAGTGAATCTTGCCTTTTTTAGGGTATTTTGTAATGTCTTCTTTCAGATTTTAAGAAAAAAAATATTTTTCAGATCAATTTTAGAATGTAGAAGAGCAGTAACTTTGGAAAACCTAATGTTCCCATTTGTCAGATGTAGTGGCATTGTATCTTGATAGGTTTTTCTTCATGGTAGAGTGCAGAGCTGTCTAACAAAGGAACAAGGGAGTCATATGAGAAACATTAATTTTAGTGGACATATGCTTACCTGCTCCAGTCACTTAAAATAAAAAAAAAATTAAAGCAATAACATATGTTTGCAAATTGGTCAATGAATAATAATGCTTTATATCTCTCAATAAAAGGCCTCAAAAGACTTTGAACTTCATGACAGATCTGATGCTGGTATTTTGATATTCTTTTTGGAGATAGATAAATGGATCTCAGGGGTTTTCAAACCCATCAATTTTAGGGTCTCAGTTGAAAAATGCTACAGCATTTTCTTGCTTACCTTTATTCTTAAAAGAAAACAGAGGAGAAGATTCTGATCTTTTACCATTCTCTGACTTTGTTCATAAACTCTTCCCAGTCTAACAGTTGGCTCACACCTCATTTTTTAAAAAAAATACATATATTTGGAATTTTCCATTTTAAAAAGAGTATGTTCAAATTAGGAACCTTGTACAGTTTCACTAAAACTTGTTTCAGAAATAATTTTCTTTATAGCCCTGTTGGGAAAAATATGTAATGCCTTTAAAGGAAAAAATGTAATTTGAAATCTATATATGCATACATATAATTAATAAAATTATTAGGCAAAATTCTATATCTTATACTTTTGTTGAAAAAAAGAGAACTTTCTCAAAATTTTCCAGCAGGAAAGAAGAATAGTGCAAAAAGAAGGAATAACAGACAGAAAGTTTTGAATCAATGGAAACTATAACATGAATGCAAAGTAGGTAACGAATAATCTGTTAAACTATTGACAAAGTATGTGGTCTGACAAACCAGATATTAAGTTCTGGAAAATTATGATAGAATCATAGAATGGTTTGGGGTGGAAGGGACTGTAAAAATCATCTGGTTCCAACCCCACTGCCAGGGGCAGGGGCACTTTTCACTAGACCACATTGCTCAAAGCTCCATCCACCCTGGCCTTGAACACTTCCAGGGGTGGGGCATCCACAGTTTCTCTGGGCAACCTGTTCCTGTGTCTCATCACCCTCGCAGTGAAGAGTTTCTTTCCAATATCTAATCTAAACCTGCCCTTTGTCAGTTTGAAGCCTTTCCCTCTTGTCCTATCACTACATGCCCTTGTGTAAAGTCCCTCTACAGCTTTCTTGTGTGTAGACACCCTTTACAATAATGTTGAGGTTTTTGAAGATGTTCACTTAAGGGCTGCATATTTTGTTCTTTTTCATTTCCTTTGAACTTTATAGAATTTAGCAATTACCTTAGAGATGTGGCTTCCTGTTGTCCATCCTGTAGCCAGCTCTGCTCTGAGATGTCTAGATATTTAAAAGGGAATTGAATATGCATCTGCTTTTTTGAAATGTAGTAATCGTATCTTCAGTGCTTTGTTTTCTCACAAAAGCACGAAACATAGCATAGCATTCTTAAAACAAAACCAACCAAACAAAGAACCCCTCAAAAAAACAAAAACAGAAGAAAAAGATAAAATAATTAGGCTCATTTTTGCTATATAATTCTTCACTTAATACTTCTGAATCAGGCTTCTTATTTTTCTTTCCAAGCTAAATATTATTGACTTTGATGTTTTTCCTTGTTGCCCCTCTCTCTGCCTTTTACCAGAACAGGTAATGTGCTTCTTACCATTACCAGTTAAGAATCACTAGGCAGAAATTAACAATCATCTGGGACCCACAAGCGCTGCTGTAAATACATACAGAAAATGCTCTTTGTGGTCAGAAAGTAACAGCAGAAGTTTTCACGTCACTACTTTGATTGCCTTTCTCCAAGGGGAAATATACAGTGTCTACGACTCATTGAACATGGATTCAACGCAATTCTATTACAAGGAACAAGAACTTCATTATTCCTAGTGCTAGAAATTGATGAGATAAAAAACCTGAGTTTTTGAAAGGATGCTTTCTAAACTGAACCTGTAGGTCATTATGAAATAAGTATCTCTGTCACTATTACTGCCAGTCAGTGTCAGCAGACTGTTAAATATAATTGCTTTGTTGGTTTTTGTGTTGACATTTATTATTTCCCACCTGATAAAACTGACACCTTTCCTCTAGAGATAGATGGTCCTTCTGGAGTTTACATCAATGTAATGTTAAGGCAAATGATAAGTGTTTCTGGTTTTCTGTATAAGAAATATGCTACATTTTTTGATAGCACAATTAGTTGATTCCCTTGAATAAATTCCTTCATCCAAGAACTTTGAACTCTGCATAGATGCTTTTTTATTTCCTTGAAAATTACATCAGTTTCTCTTAACAGAACACCAGCTTCTTAGTGTCCTGTGATGGGTCTGATTTTACAATACAATTGTTCAAAATGTCCTGTATAACTCTCATTGAAAGTCACTGATATAATACAACCTTTAACAAGACACTATATAACAGTGTAATGGCTCCTTTGCTCACTAGAGCCTCAATTCTTGTCCTATAAATCGGTAAATGCATGCTCCAAAAGATGTATGTAAGAAAAGGCATCCAGAGTTTTATATTTTTGCTCAGTTCATCTGCCTATATTAATGGACCAACATTTAGTGATCTATGTATAATGAAAATACTTCATGCCCGTTAAAGGGTCATTAAAAATTATCTCACACATATAATCAAACACCATGGAAGAGGAACTGTTCTGGGATTCAGGTTGATGGTCCAGTGCCTATTTGCTATGTGACTTTGTACAAGTTTCTCATCTCTGACCTTCTGTTCCTCTGTGTTGTTCAGATCAGAATCTCTGCCTGACAAGGGCTGTTTCTTGTGCTTTGTGTGTGTGTAAATTGAATGCCTGATACAATGGAGCATTGAGGTGCTTTTTACATATCTACTCTACTGTAATACAATAATTAATTATAATTATGCAGGAGTTAATGGTCTGAGATATTTTTACAGCTCTTCCCTTGTGGGAAATGTCTTGGTAATAAACAAAATCTTTTTGTTAAAAGCAAATGATAATTTACTATGACAAGGATATTTTTTGAGAGTCTTTGAGGTATAAAAGTCACAAATACTGGTTCTAGTAAAAAACACAAGTTACATTTTTTAATCTCTAAGACTTGCTTATGGATGTTGAGATTTTAGTATATAATTCCCTTTCAATGGCTTTTATTTAAACTCTGTTAAAGACAGAAAGAAAAGAAAGTTTCATCCACTTTTCTAGAGTCATATAAATAACAATTCATATTTCTTAAATTGCATTTTTCGCCTGATCTCTGGTTTCAAGGACTATAAATACTGTTCATGTTGCGATCTCTTCATGCATGTTGGTGGTAATTTAACAATACTTCTTTTGTCTGGATTTGGGAAAATGGGCATTTTCATTCTGCCCAACAAGTCTAAGCAAATTTGCAATGAAAAGCTGATATTACATGTGCTAGATATCACTTTCCCGCGAGACCAGTATTTGAACATCAGCTGTCTGTTCCTTGTGATTCAGAAATGGACATCTATCCTGTTTTCTCTCATTTCCAGGATAGCTTTTTGCTGTGTTTTAATTCCATTGCAGTAATGGCAAACATTTTTACCTGTAGCTGCCCAACCAAATTTTTGACAGATGGCTACCCCTATTTGGGACCAGTGATATTGCTATTCAGCAAATCAGTGATAAAGCCTCATTCCTGATGCCCAGGCCTTCATCTTGGACCCTTGTTCTTTTCTGTGGTCAGCATCACCCACCAGTGATGAACCTGGTGAAGGCAGATAAGCAGGGGTGGTCAGTGACAAGTGAGCATACCAGGTTCCTAGAAGCAGAAACAACTATGGGAGAGGGGGATGTTAATGGGAGGGGTGCAGAGGAAGGACCTTGGAGCCTTTAAAGGAAAACAAGGTTGATATTCCAGTGATATGCCTGGGATTCTCTCTCCAGCTTACCCATGGCATGGGGTCATGCATAGATCTGGTTTGAGATCAGGAGCAAGACAGGTACTCAGAATAAGCAGAGTATTTAATACTTTTACATTAGGTCTCATCAAATTTTTCCTCTTGCCATCTCCAAAAATGAAGATTATTGAAACATTTTAGTTAGCTTTTAAACATTCATTGTTACAGCAATGTTAGTCACAAAATATTGAACTTCTGCAGTATGTTAAATTCCATTTAAAGCTTGTCAAGGGCTTTTTGAGTATCCAATTTCTGTGATAAAAATCCAGGCTGACAGATGAAAATGGTATTTTTCCAAAAATGACACTTTCACCAGCAAGTAAGTAAAGAAAGATTTCTCAGGTTCAGGATAGATTTTTCTGGTCCAAATGACAAAGGGTCATTGGTCACCCTAATTACTAGCTTCATCATTAGCTCCTCCTCTAAAAAATGAGAGAGACATTCAGGATGCAAGTAGGATCAAGTCAATAATATTTAAGCACTCTGTCTCTCATTTTGGAAATATTCTATTGTATAAACACAGGAGTTAGCTATTCAGTAACTCACAGAAGCTCAGTCTGCCTCTGATAAATATGAATGGTATCTTAGGCTAGAACCCTGCCTCCTCTTTTGATTTTTAATGGAGAATAGAGGAGCTGCAATGTGAGAGACTGTTGGTGATACCAGTCAGTACCCGAAGGTAAGTGCATACCCTCATGCTGCCAGAGGCTGAGAGAGAGGCTTAGATCTTCCACATCCCAGAGGAATAAAGACAGCATCACTACCATGAGATGAATTCTTTCAACAGTCCCTGGGACAAGACAACTACCAAGATCCATGGGATATGTGCTACAAGCCCCATAAAGGTATATTTCAATATATGTCCTAACACTTGAAAGGCTGCCCAAGGCTAACTGGACTGATTTATTTGTCATAACAATGGCCATGGTGTAAGCAAACTTAAATTCTGATACTGAATGAAAATAGAAACATGGGCACAGCAAGAAATTAAATTTCAAGCTCTCTCAGAGTGAAAGGTTGTTTGCAGCAGGCATATATATGTCCTTTATAAGCCTTAAAATCTTTACTATATCACATGTTCTGTTGACAAACTAGTCTGTCAGACTAGATCAGTCAGATGACAAAAACTAATTTTCTTTTCTTCCATTGGATACCCTCCCTCAAACCAGAGTAGCTGAGAGAGAAATTTTATGATAAGAATTGGGTAGCATTTTCCTTGACAGTTATTTTACTCTTTCTTTTCACAAAGCCACTTATGATACCCCTGCCCCCTAGTTTTCCTTTTTTATTCATACTTTTAATAACTGGGTTGTTCTTTTTACTGAATCAATTAGCACATAAAGGATAAATTTTTCATTCAAGGGAATTTTTAAAATTTGTGGTGCTGGGCCTTCTGAGAACAAGTCTGTTTTTAGAGCTGCTTCACCTGAGAGGTCCAGCATAGTACATGCTGCTTTGCTGGTGCTTCTGTATTAAGGTGAGCTGTTTGTCCTGCACCTTCTCAGACAGATGCTATAGCATGGGATAAAAGGGTATTTCCTCTGTCCTTCTAATTTTGATGAACACTTCATTAAAAAAGAGATCTGATGCCTCCTTTAGGGTAACCTAATGCTTTATTCTAGTAGTATGTGATTTTCTACTGTGAGCTGAAACATCAGAGAAACCAAAAATATATAGTGCTTACCCATGTTTTAGCTCTTTTTCCTAGTTATTCTGCTTCCTTCTCTGGCTTTCTGAGATATATGAAGTTCTAATTTGAAAGTAAGGGTTGTTTTTTCGGTCGAATATTGGAATAAACAAAACCAATAAAAGCATGTAGTCACGTTTAAAATGTATTATTATTCATTCAGGACATCCTAAATTAAAAATGTGTTCGTTCGTTTGTTTGTTTTTTAAAAACCTTGCACTTTTTCACTTCTCTTCGTGAAATATCGCTTAGCTGGCAAGGACTGAAAAAGTTAGGATTCAAGGCAGTCACTAATACATTTTATGTGTATAATCCCAATGGTATGAATTCCTAGAATTATCAGAAGGTGCAAAGGAGAAGTGGAAAAATTGCCCTCAATATAGAAATTTCTTTTTAAAGCATCTTTTGTAGTCTTTGCAAAAGTGTCAAAGAAAGCCAAAAGCTATGATTTTGGAAAGAGGTACACACAGAGATCAAATCTTATGCTCATTAAAGTTGAACAAAAAGTAGTAATTATTGGACACAATGGGAGGGTAACACATCAGCAGAGAATGAAGAACGAGAATATTAATAGTTGTTTATGTTATGGAAGCTGGATAAGTGTACAAAAAAGGGACCAGAAAGACCATCTTGGAGACATCAAGAATTCTATGTTGGAGAAGCTGAGCAGAAGGTGCAAGAGGAGGAAAAGGCTCCCCAAGCTTTAGCTGCTCTGGAATCAAGGAGGTTAAACTGCTATGGGATCAAAGTGTGATTGAACAGACAGAACTCCATGTTATAAACTAACCTTGGGGAAACCTGGAACAACTAGAGAGAAATCCAAGGACTAAGCATAACAAAAAAAACCCCCAAAAACAATAAACCAGCAAAAAACCCCAAATCACATTCCTTGGTTTATTTTTACTTCTTATTTTCTGAAGTTTATTACATTTTAAAATGCTCAGAAACTTAACCTCTTCCTTCTCAATCACAACATAATTTAATTTTAAGCTTAACTAGCATTTAAAATGAATCTGACAGATCTAAAATTTTCTTCAGTGTGAAAAAAGCAAATCTAAATTAAATGAGCAGTGAAGACAAACAGTTTTTAAAGTTTCAACTGAAAATTTAGAGTATCTTTGTGAGCTGATTGTACAAGTCTTGATATTCAGGTGAATGAAATGGACACTCAGAGAATGCACTAGGAAATATTAAAAATCCTTTAATAGTTTAGTCATTTTAATATCTAAAATTTACATCATAATTGTCCTCTGTATTTTGTATGTGTGGAATTTAAGATTTAATTATTTCAAAATAGAATTTGATTATAGCAAAATGATATAACATGTAATGTGGAAGAGGAGACTACTTAGATTTAATAGGTTTTCATTAGCATGAACACTATAAATAGAAAATAACAGTGAAAAACTAAAGTAACAATGCACAACAATGTATACAGTCAGAAATGTTTCTAATCTGCATATAAATTTTTCTTAAACTAATGAATTCCATAGTAAAATTCATACTACCTATTATTAAATTCATGTTCTTTCCCTCAAAATCCTTTATATGTAGTGTTAGAATGAACAATACTGGCATAACCTTAAATTAATAATTCTTGTATTGAGTTTGTGTTTGTCCACCTCCTTTGGTTAGTTATCCAAGGTGTGCCTAATCTGTAAGTGTTCAGCCATGAGAATGTGGTCTTTTCTCCCATTACTGGAATTTAGCCTGAGTCTTGAAGATTTCATGCCTTGCCTGCTTATTCTCTTGACTGCTCCAAAGTGTTCTTCCGTAAATCTTTCAAAACATTTTTTCAAAGATCACCACGGTTTCTCATATTTTGTTTATTTATTCTGTATTTAAATCATTTAGCAATTTTGCCTGCTGTTTTAAACTTAGATTTCGTCTTCCTACTGGTATTAATAGTAGTAGTAAACCTATAATTCTTCGCTAAGTAGACAGGCTATTTTTAATAAAAGCTATTTATGGCACATTGCATAATACACTTTTAGAGAATGTTTATCTGCAGCTTATCTGTAGCAATACTTCCCTTGAAATGTCATGTATATTATCTATGCACATTTTCCTTCACTCTTATCTGTAAAACTCACTTAGGGAACATATACCTGATCTTTAAAATAAAACACTGGAACAGTTCCATCTTCCCTGAAATATCAGTTCCTTTAAGAGTTTTATTTTAGGTAATCTAGTCTGGGTGATTTTTCTTCTAATATTTTAGGATTATTCCACTTTTTCTTCAAACACTGAAGGGAGATTATTTTTATAATGCATCATGAAGCTTTTATTAGCGTTTTATGGAAACAGTAAAAACAGAGTCATTGAGCTATATTGAGTTTACACTTATCAAATCTGTTGCTGTCAACATGATTTCTTTAAAATATGTGGGAGAAGAGTCATCTTTGTGCTAATTGTTTTGTGTTAGAAGCCCATGAAATTATCAATTGTATGGTTAACAATTTCTATGTAAACTGAAGGCCTCTGCAAGATCTGACATAGGAAATAAACTATCTCTGCTTTTTTTATGTTATATTGTTGCAAAGGTATACCTGTAGACCTTTTTCTTGATTAAGGATCTTCAAGATCGTTTTGCAAGTTATTCTAGTCATTCTATTTGCATTGAAATATTTTACGAGAACAAAGAGTAACTTATTGCCTCTATTTTAATAAAATTGTCAAATTGATTACCAAACTCAGTGATTAGAAGATGGAATTTTCAGATCAGATTTTGAATTTTTCAAGAGACTGAAGTTCATTGTTTTTATCATACCATATTTTATGTTGTTTCTATCAAGTTCATGGTCTTCATAACTGATCAGAGAGGTTGTAGATGACTCACCTCTGGGAAACATTTGAGGTCAGGTTGGACTGGGCTACAAGTAACCTGATTTAATTGACAATGTCCCTGCTTATTGCAGAGGGGTTGGACTAGATGACCCTCTCAACCCCAACCATTCTATGTTTCTAGGATGATCCTATAAATGGCTAAGCCCCCATAATTTGAATACACACATTTTACTTTAAAATTAATTAATAGCAGTAAGTGTAAAAAAGAGAATATCTTCTCATGAGGACAGTTTGTCTTATTCAGTGGAAGTGAAGAGTAAATTAATCTCAGCAGAATGCAAATTCAATGTAGATGAGAACACCAAGTGTGTTACAATAAGTAAAATGAGAATAACTAAACATCAGAGAGGTGAAATACTTGCATAATTACAAAACATGCTACTAGAACATTTGCAGTTCCTTCATCAAAGAAGCTTGTCACCTTTAACACAAAGACCATTGTGGGAGCTGTTTTTCTCCTTCCCATTCTCTTTCTATGAGAAACAGAAAAGTCAAGGAATCAAAATTAAATAGGTGGGAGAGGAAAAGAGTTTGAGAGTAGGAAAAGTGGTCACTAAGTAACCTGAACTAAAAGCTTTAACATAAATTATTAGTGTCATACTGTGCTCAGGGTGAGGAATATGCAAAATGTAATTATTTCTGTAATCATGACCGTACAAAAGCAGAAATTATTATGATTATTTTGTGGAAATATATTGGAACTTCATTGATATGTGAACTTAATAGAAAGATAAATGAAGAACATAAATTTATAGAAGAGGGAAATTAAGAAAGTGCACTGAAGCTGATTTCTGGGTCCTGCACTTTGTCCACAATAACCCCATGTAGCACTACAGATTGCACTAGAGTGGCTGGGGAGCAGCCAGGCAGAAAGGGACCTGGGAGTTTGGATTGACAGGAAGCTGAACATGAGCCAGCAGTGTGCCCAGGTGGCCAAGAGGGCCAATGGCATCCTGGCCTGGATCAGGAACAGTGTGGCCAGCAGGTCCAGGAAAGTGATTCTTCCCCTGTACTCAGTGCTGGTGAGGCCACAACTCAAGTGCTGTGTCCAGTTCTGGGCCCCTCAGTTTAGGAAAGAATATGGAGATGCTTGAGCAGGTCCAGACAAGGGCAACAAGGCTGGTGAAGGAACTGAAGCACAAGTCCTATGAGGAGAGGCTTAGGGAGCTGAGGTTGTTAAAGCCTGGAGAAGAGGAGTCTCAGGAGTGACCTTATCACCCTCTGCAACAACCTTAAAGGAGGCTGTAGCCAGGTGGGCGTCAGTCTTTTCTCCCAGGTAACCAGCAACAGGACAATAGGACACAAGCTGTGCCAAGCGAGGTTTAGGTTGAACACCAGGAATAATTTCTTCACAGAAAGGGTGATCGGTCATTGGAATGGGTGGCCCAGGGAGGTGGTGGAGTCATCGTCCCTGTAGGTCTTCAAGGAAAGACTGGATGTGGGTCTCAGTGCCACGGTCTAGTTGACAAGGGGGTGTTAGGTCATAGGTTGGACTCCATGATCTCAGAGGTCTTTTCCAGCCTAGTTGATTCTGTGATTCTGTGATAGATTGTTCTGTAAAGGCATGAAGGCAAGGTAAATTGTCTCCACTCTTTTTGTGGAAAAAAGTATATTTTACTTCTGAGAAGAGGGTAATGTTCATGAAATGTAATGGTTCTTGCCTTGGCTGTACCAGCAGAAAAATCTCAGTCAATCCAATTTACACTGTCATTGAAAAGCCTTTTTTACATCTAAGGGGTGCATTTTAACAACTATACACTCAATCTGTTTGATCCTCTTGTGGCTTAGAGTAAATCAAATTTGATTTTTTTTTAAAAAAAGTACTTTTATCTATAAAAATGCAAAGACTCCTATGTTTCAGTAGCAAAATCCAAGCTCAGAGTTGTCTGACAGAGTAGTAGTCCATATCTCATATGTCATAACATTTGGTTCACATCATTAAGAGTTTTATATTCTTGTTCATAAAGCCAGTGGTTCTTTCATTAAAAATAAATAAAACTGCTTTTGTTCAACTTTTTAATGAACACAAATATAAACACTGCAAAAGTGTAGAGTTTTTTTTGTTAACAGTATACTGGGCCCTCAGGTAAATAGTGAAAGTGGTAAGAACTTGCTAAATAAAACAAAGTAAGAAATTGCAGAACTAATGTTAGCACAGTGAAGCGAAAACATGGTTCCTTTTTGTTTGTGAAATGTGAAATCATTAAAAAAATATTAAAACTATGCTAAAATATTTTGTTTTGAAAATTAATATTACATCAGCAAAGACTTTCAAATATCTTGTTGTTCTGAGAAATTTTTCCCTTTTTTAGCCATAGAAGAATGGCTCACCTAAAATACTTTCCTAATTTTGAGCAAAGGAGACAGAACTGACTCCAAAGGAAACAGTTATTTTGACAATGACTCCTCAAGGTGTGCATAATAAAACATCACCACTGGAGTTTTTGTGGTTTTTTTCCTGAAAGTGAACCATGGAGTTTACCAGAACAATATATATATATTTTTTTTTTTATTCTCCCAATCTCCCTCTCTAATTTTACTTTAATCTAATTCTTCTGCACAGAGCTTCATCTGGTTCCTCCCCCCCATCTTGGCACTCCAGAGTAGCAGTGCACTGTACCCATATGCCCAGAGACAGGTGCTTTGTGCACTCCCAGGACACTAGAGTTATTAATATAAGGACAGTGGTGCTATGCATCTCCTTGTTGTTGTATGTTTGGGCTTTTTTGCAGGAGAGATGACAGATCTGTCTCAGTGATAAAGCTTTAAGTGGTGCAGTGAGTGTAAAATTGTTATTCTGAGTGAAAATATGGAACTTGCAGCATTGCCTGAGACAGCTATCAGTGTTCTGTTTACTGGCTTCTGGGAGATGCAGCATCTCCATGCTTTCTGAAGATATCTTAATTCAAAACATCTGAGAGATTAACTAGGAAAGACCAGGAAAAACCAGCAAATGAACATACAGTGAGAAATGAAAGACAGAGTATAAAAATTAAATCAGCTGTGAAAAAACAAACTTGAAAGGAAAATAAAAGGAGAAAAGAAGGCAGCAGAAACATCAAGAAGTCAGATATGTGTTACAACTCGTAGGTAGGTGTACGATATCCAGCCGAGTGGCAGTAATGCAATATACAATTACATCCTTGCTTTTCTTTCAAAGGGTTTCACTGAACAATCAAGTGCTCTTGACTGTACACTGTGAATGACAGTGCTTGTTGCTTCTCTTCCTCAGCTTCTTTTTCTTTTGACACTTAAAACCACTATTTTTAGTATTTTGAGGCAAAAACTAATGCTTCCTTTAGCTGCTATTTTGCTGAGGTACCTCAGGCTGGGGCAGACTTTACACCCCAAACAACTCCAGAGCTCCTACCCTGAGTAGGAGAGAAGGGGGCAGCTTTAGCCGTCACAGAAACAACCATCAGAAAGTTACAAGTCCTTATGCCAGCATTTTCCAGTTTTTACATGTAATCTGTGCAGTTTCAGTGATGACAGCATCAGGTTCCCGTACTTGGTGTAGCTTGTGATTTCTGGACATTTTTAGTCTGGCTTTGTTAGCATATGTCATGTATGAGATTTAGAGAGAAATAACTTGTTGCAGCAACTTGTAAAGAGATAATAGTTTATATATATGGCTTTTGTTCATAGGGTAGATAATGAAGTAAACATCTATTCCCTTCTACCAATGAATAATGCAGAGGAACATTTTTTTCCCTCCAGATGGAACACTGCCAGGATCTCTCTGGAAAAGTGCTGTAATCAATAATGAACTAATCAATACAGGGTGACTGCACTGAAATTCTTTGTTTTAAATCTCCACAGACGTGAATTTCTTCCTTAATTTATATCTCTCCATAAAATAACCTGTATCACATGTACATACATGTGTGTGTACACATCCACATATAATCATAAACATAGATAGTTACTAAATGTAATGTTTAAAACTTTTTTTAATATATTTTCTAAAGCTTTAGCTCAATGCATGTGCTGGTGTCTATACATGTGTTTTATTTAGCCATATGTTATCCCCAACAGCAACTGAAATAAGTTATTTCTTTTTCTTCATCTACAAATTCAAGTAAAATAGAAATTATCCAGAAAGCCAAAAAAAAAATCTGGTTTGTAGTAAGCTTGATAGTATGTGGCTGGGCAGCTGGAAGTTAAGTAGCCCAGGACACATTTGGCCCTCCTGGTTGCCAGGGCACTGCTGATTCATATTCAACTTGCAGTCCAGCCAGGACCACCAGGTCCCTTCCTGCAGCGCTGTTTTCTAGCCACTTGTTCCTCATCATGAAGCTGTGTCAGGGGAGCTTTAGGTTGGATATTAGGAGGAGGTTCTTTATTCAGAGGATGGTTGCGCACTGGAACAGGATCTCCAGGGAAGCAGTCACAGTACCAAGCCCGACAGAGTTCAAGAAGCATTTGAACAATGCTCTCAGGCATGTACTGTGATGCTTGGGGAGGGTCCTGTGCAGGGTCAGAACTTGGACTCAGTGATCCCGATAGGTCCCTTTAACTCAGGATATTCTACGATTCTATGAACCGGAGAGTGTTGAAAATGAGGATGCTTGGAGATCTCAAGAATCTATCTTTCAGGGTAGGTTATGTTAAAAGTGAGTTTTAAACTTCTTTCCCTAACGTGTTAGCTACATGAGCACCTACACAATATTTGGATCTTACTGTTCAAGAGAAATTCAGTGTAAATTCTCTGCACATTTTTTACTGCAGTTTTTTGTGTACTCATAAAGTGTAAGATGCAAAATAGTATTTTTTTAAAGATGATCAGGATTATTTTTATTGCTATTCTCTAACACATAAAAATCTCAATCCGAGGAATGATTTTCCTGACATGCCAACATAATTACAAAAATTTTCAGTAAACATATTACTTTATTTCATAACACTAGCATCCAGCTATCTCAGAGCAAGGAAGTCGAGGTCCTGGAGTCAATTTTTTCTAAAATGTCAGTCTAATGAAAATGGCATGCTAAAAATAAACAAAAGACTGTTGTTCTCTGGGTTTCTTACTTTGTATTCAAATATTTTAAACTCCTGGGTACCGGAATTCTGACTCTAAGACACGGTAATGAGGTTTGACATAAATAGACAGTTACATTGTAATGAGGAATAATTGGTTGTAATATGCACTCAAACTACAATTGTACAGAATAAAATGCATTCTGCATTCAACAGAGTATTAGGTAGTGAAAAATTTGAAATCTGTGAAATGAATGTGGATCCACAAGACAGTATAAAAAACATCAAAAAAACTTTTCAACAAGAAAATCTTAAATATGTTGACCTGAATGAAAATAGTTACTATATTAAACCAGTACATAATACGACATCTATGTGATTTATGAGTGCAGCTCTTTTGAAAATATGATCAAAGAAAAAGGTGGTTTGTATTCTGCAATAAATCTCATATACAATTTTTAATCTGACAAAAAGTTAAAATGCAGTCAATACTGTAAAGAGTACTAACATTCTTTTTTATGCTGGACTAGAATGACAAGATATCTCAAGGTCATTGATGGTTTACAGTTCTGCTGCTACCAGTTCTGTGCTACATTCAGAGAAATCTTGCCTGGCTCAGACCCTATTCAGTCATGTCACTGAGGGTGAGATTCATCTGGCCAAATCTAGACATCTCTTTGTACATGCGGCTAGTGATCTAAAACTATAATCAAAGGAGATATTGACACCTCTAGGGTGCAATTCATCTCCTCCCAAAGCAGATGCCTAAAGTAGGTCATATGAATCATGCCCTAGAGTGTCTGTTTCTTTCTACTATAATAATTATGAAGGGGTCGTAGAGGGGGAAGGTCACAGGTAGGTATCTCCGCAGTAGATATCTAAAGATAGGTTAGATGAAAAGCCCCCAAATGTCCACCTGCAGCAATAAGTGATTGCAGCAGATGGCAATTTATCACTGTTTCCAGTGTGAGTGGATTTTCAATGAAGTTGGTCCAGCCTTGACAATCAACCTATAGAAGTCCTTTTGTGCATTAGAGGGTGTGAAAAAACTGTTTAGAAACACTATAGTGCTTCCAACATCAGCTTGATGCAAATGTTGTTGTAATGAAAAAAGTTGCACTGTCATAGTATGGACATCTTTGAATACCAAAAGCAAGTGAATTCCTGTTGCTCACTCATGAAATCTTTATGATAAAGAACAATAGCTCTATAGCTTAAGTTGATCATTAAGTTTTCTGAAGCTGCTGTATTTTTATTGTATGAAACAATAAAATTGCTTGTATTGTATTGTAAAATTTTACTTTATTCTCTTAGATACTTTTTAGTACTGTGCTGAAGTTGAAGATTGAAATTATAATTTATGGGTGATGAGAGAGTCTGTATGTGCTTTGGCGACAGCATGTGACTGTGGTAGAACAGCTGGTATTTACTTCTGCCACACATTCTCATATTTCTCTGTGTGAATGATGTTAAGGAACATATGTAAGTTCATATTCGGCTGTAAAGCGGGAGAATGAGCTCCTAAATCCCACACTGTTTATTTGGCTCCAAAGTTTTACACTGTGTATATTTTCAGGGAGCAGTGCATGTTGGTAGCTCCTCAGGTCAGGGTGAGGGGGGCAGTGGAGGCTCCCTGGGGTAGTGGGGCAGGATCTGGCAGCCAGAGCACATCCCAACTCCCAGTCAGGACCAGGGCAGCTGGGGGCACTGGGGCAGAGGCTGAAATGGGGTCATGGGCAATGGGTGGGGTGAGGGAATCCTAATAAGGTACATTCAGGGCTGGAGGTGGCCTCAGGGTCCTGACGTGTTACTGGTTACTTTGCATTCACTTTATTAATTTATTGCACTAACTTTTTGTCTAAACTCAGTTTTATATTTCTTGTAATAGATGAATCGGTTTAGCAGTGTGCTAACTGTTTGAGACCCATAATAGACTTCTACCACATTACCTGTAAAATCCTGAAAAATACATTCATAGTACTGCCCTCCCTTCATGCTTTTCCTGGCCTCTTCAGAAGGCAGCAGGTTTCAGTTTTGGCTTAGCAGATATTGCACACTTAGGTCCTCTTCAGATCTCACTGTGTTACTTTGCAGTTTCTAGTCAAACTTAGTTTCTTGTGCTGGTTTCCAAAACATGTTATTTAGCATGAGAGCACTATCTCAAGAGTTTGGATTCTAGAAATTCCTTCTGAGACTCGTCTGTGTCTCTCTCTTTTTCAAAGACACTACAGAGCATAAGCTCAGAAGGTAGTATTTAATATTCAGTACACACTGTCTGACTGTGTTATTGGGATACTGCTGAGAATAACTACAGCATCTAAAGTTAAGCATCTTGTCTAACTTAGCCAGACTTAATTATATTTCCTGTGCTCACTCTAGAACAGGTTCCTCTGGTGGGCAAGTAATATAACAAAAAAAAAAAAAAAATTGGTTGCTGAGAGATCAGACACACAATTTAGATATAACTTTTAAATAGCTAAAGTTTATTTTAGGTAAGATGAGTTTTTTTCAAGTTCTCCAAGGAAATTAAGACAAGAGTGAGACAGAAAAGCTATCAAGACTGCTTTCATTTGGAAAAGTATTTGTTTTCAGAAAGTTAGGAAAAGTGACATTGCCTCTTTGCAAGTTCAATGATTTTATGAGAACTCTTGAGAACTCATGAAAGAACTGCTCTCTTCAAGAATATAAGATGCATAGAGGCAGTCAACTGCAAAACAAAAAGAAATAACACACAAAGGTGGTCTCTGGTTTACGAATTATCAAAAAAACCATAGGAGATGGAGAAAGGTATTTAGGACTTTTGTTCAGTTATTAACATACTAAAACATTAGTTTCAAAGCTGTGACTTTTTCAGTCTAGGCACATAACACTGACCTATCGTGGCAGTCCATATTTTCTCTTCTGGCTCCATATTTCAAGTTCAGGCTACCAGGTACACAGAAGTACATTGATCAGGCTTCCAAAACTGCAGGTTAGAAGGATAAAAAGTAGACACAATGGGTAAAGCCAAGGAAAACTGGATCAAATTTGTACTGTACATCAACATCATGATCAAGGGTGGCATTATGCCAAATATTCAGCTTAGGGCTGTGAAGCTGAAATTCACACATTTGGGGAATACCCTACAGAATTTACAAATTTTCTTTACCAGTCACGTGAATATATTAATATTCACAATTAGAGATAGACTTAATATTTTTGCTTGGGGGAATCTGACACAGAAATTTTCTGATATAAAAAGCTCTCCTTATCTAAACATCACAAAAAATAGGAAAGACTCACAGGTTTCAAATATTTTTTTTTGAAATAGGGAAATACATCTTCAGAGTTATTTGTCCGGACAATGTTTACTCATCTGTTTACTCAGCTCTACCCAGTTGGAATATCTTTTGACAAATTCTAAGAAATAGTGAGAAATCCAACAACTTCTAAGTGCAATTAGAGGCTTCTTTTAGTAGGGATAGCTGACCAGTTTATTACAATTATTGATGATGGAAGGCTACTACAATATTGAAATTCTGAATGTAAACATCTCAGAAAAGATTTCCCTTACAAAGAAACCATGTATTCATATGTTTAGTTGGTTTCTTTTTTTTTTTTTCTGGTTGCTGTTGTTGTTGGTTTGGTTTGGTTTTGTATTTTTCTTTTTTTTTTTCTGTTATATATGTCTCTGAGACTCTTTACTGCTCTGATCACACCTACCTTCATATGAACAGCTTCTTTTGGTGTTGCAAGTGTACCTACTGTAAGAAAAAAGTACAGTAAGATCTGTGATTGAGTTTCACAAATGCAGACCATCGTACAAGAGTGGAAGATATAAATTGTGAGTAAGTTCATTTTTCTATACTTTAGAAACTGACTTTGAACATCACTTAAAAGATCTAAAGTGAAATTTGGCACACAGTGTTACACAAGTATGCAAAATTTGGCTTTGCAGTAATTTGGAACAGTCTCTTACTAAAATCGGAGTATGAAGTTTTGATATAATACATGAAAGCAGAGAAAATCTTTAGAGAGGCATGAAAGTTGTTGTTTTTGTACAGGAGCAATGAGAATTATTCATATGAAATTAAATGCAGGGGTGAATAGAGAACCTACTCGGTATTACTGACCTTGAGACTTATCAAGGACAAGAGAAGAGTGTTTCTTGTGTGGCTTGCTATGAAAAATTTCTTTTAACTAATGCTCAAAGTAAAGATAATCACATAGTTCTCATGATTTTACTGAAAAACTATCATAAATATATCCATTGCCATGGGGATCAGCTGTTTATCCAGCTCTGTTCTGACGTAGTTTATATCTGCAGGATGGGAGAAGGAATTAAGGCCTAATATTGGAAATTTACAGGTTCATGTCTTTGGCTGTTTCAAAAAAAAAAAGAAAAGAAAAAAAGAAAAGTTCTTTTGCTTTATATATAGCAGAAACAAAAGAATTTTGAATAAGGTTTAAAGAAAACACGTGGGTGTTGGCAAAATATCCCATTAGCAAATCAATTCACTATAAAAAGTATGAGTGTTCAGGGGTATTTTTTTAGCCAATAATTTCCTCTTTCCTGCACAATTAGGGAGAGTACATGGTTATTTTAGTGGGAACTCTGATAGTGGTACTAATATAAAGAAAAAGGAAAAGGAAAAGAAAAAGAAAAAGAAGAAAAAGGAAAAAAGAAAATGAAAAAGAAGAAAAAAAAGAAAAAGGAAAAAAAGAAAAAGAAAAAGGAAAAGAAAAAGAAAGAGAAAAATTTTTTTTAGACATGTATCCCTAAGATGCTTTGATTCTCCAAAATCCTGTCATTTTAAAAGGACTAGCACATTCCTCTTACTGCACATGGTATTAATGAATAAAGTGGCATTTACTGTCAATAGTGACTCTTTGGAAACATTAGCATCTCTCCTATTAAAGAAAAATAAACAGATTTTTTTTCACCTGAAGGGGTTTATAGTGGTTTGAACCTTGTTTTCCCCCAGAGGCTGAAAAGTGGTAACCCCCAGGGGTGGAAACCCCTGGAAGTTTTGAAGTTCTGCCCAATGAGCGCTCCTGCAGAAATGTAAACATATCACAAGCGCCGGAAGAGAAGAGTTGTAGTTTGGGTTGTTAGAAGAAGTAGCCATGTTGTAGGAGCTTCGAGGAAAGGGGCCTGGAGCCCCTCGGGGCCTCCGGGCCCCCCCCCCAGCCCCAGCTGGGGGCTACAGGGACCTGGAACAGCATAAAGCTGGGCTAGGTACCTGTAGTTGTGAGCTGGGAGATGTTTTCTCCAAACTGGGCAGCGGCCGGAGAAAAGCAGCAGCTGAGCTGGCACTGACCGGAGAAGCGGTGGCAGAGAGCCAGAAGAGATAAGACGGAGCAACAGAGACATGCAGCACCGCAGAGAAGACTCCTGGAAGGAGAGTTGAGGAGAAGAGAGCCCGCAGCAGAGTTACGGAGTTCTGGGGGTAGGAACTGATACCAGAGCCCCCAAAACTCCTTTGAGACCTCCAGGAAAGGAGGGACATGGACTCCTACTAAGGAAAGAGCCTTGAAGTGCAGCATGCACTGCAGAGAGGAGCTGAGAAGCTCAGTCGTCCTGCGAACTGAGCCAGGACGGTGTGGGAGGTTGGCCTTGGGGGCCCTCCCTTGCTGCAAGCTACAAAGAAGCTCGCAGCCTGAGACAGGGCACAGAGGCCCTGCAAGGAGCTTGAATCTCCTGGAGATACCAGACCGTCACGAAGACCCCCTGCGTCTTCGTGATATGACGTGGTGGAACGGCCTTTGTCTGGGGTTACGAAGCCCACGGAAGACCCCTTTGCCTGCGTCAAGGGGCCAAGGGGGATACCCCCCTTGTGAGTGCTGGCAGAGATCCAGCTATCAGCTGCTGCATGCATGAGATGAGGAGAACCTGCTGCCTTAGAAGAAGCTGCTGCCCTGAGAGACTGGAAGGGATCTGTCCTTCTTTCCCTCCTGGACTTTTATTTGGAGGGGAGAAGAGATCTGATCCATTGTAAATACTATATGTCATGGTAGAGATAGTTGTGATCGTGTGTATAATGTGTTATAGTATTTATTTGTACAGTCATTGTAATATATTCCCTTTCCCCCACTTTGAGTCTGGTTGTGTTTTGTCTGGAAAAACCCATCTCACATTAGGTTGAGATGTACGAGGGGGGATGGAGCTAGAGAATTGGATTTTGGGGCTATCTCAAACCATGGCAGGGTTTTAATAGGAGTAACTGAAAGTCTTCTTACTTTATAGTTCTCAATTGACCGGACCATTTATTTTACTTTCAGCTTCAGCCCACACCCCATAGTACATTTTGGATTATCTCATTGTCCTTTTCCTCTTGTCTTTGTCATCTGAAGGAGTCTGTACCATTCTAATGACAATTTGCTGACAACCACCATATCCTGTCCCAGCTGCACTGGGACAAACTTCAAACTTCCATTTGAATTAGCCTCAGTACATTCACATGTACTTCTGCAAAACTTTTAATAGCATTCCCTCTTCTTTTTCCCTCCCACACATACCTTCCATTTTCTCTTCTCCAAGTTTTTTATTTTTTATTTCAACTATAAAACTTACATCCTTCTTTAAGAAACCATCAGTGAATTTAGTCTTCTTTGGCTTTTCTTATGATATTAAAAAAATAGGAAAGACCTGTTAATATGGCTTGAAACGTGTGTGAGGAGGGACAAAAGAAAATTGTTGACTCTGGTTTTCTCAACTAAATACTGTGCAATAGTGCTCTGAATGATTAGGGTGAATAGCTGGCGAGTTTAAGGACATTGTGCTGGGCAGCTGTTTCTCTGGAAAATGTCTGTGCTGTACAGCAGAGAAAGGCAGGGAGTCATAAAATCTAACTTTGTGAATCCAGGGCAGGAGGGTGGTAGCAATAACATCTGTGTGCAGCCACAGAGGAGAAGGATGCACTTCCAGAGTTCAGTTTAGGGCAGAAGATCTCTCATGCTACCTGAATTTTCTTCTGGAGGAGCTCATGGCTCTCTGCTGACCACACAGGGAGACTCCTTAGTCACAAAGGTTGGATGGCAAAAGGCAGACAGTGTGAATGCTCCGTAAAAGAACATGTGGGCTGCTTTCTAAAACTGTGTGTCCTGTGCTACAAGAACAGTTTTTCTATTGATTCCATGGATATAATGGCTTTTGTAGCCATCGAGTCTCTTTTTCATAGTGTTGCTGTTTTGTCTGTGTAAACTGGGCTGGCTCTGTTGGGTTCAGTGGACCTGTGCTAGTTCATGTGAAGTGTGACTCTAGCTCATGGAGCACTGGGACTACTTTTAGCTTTCCTGCGGGTATTCTGCGTGTTCAGATATCTTTTTCTCAATCATTTGCAATGTTAGAATAAGGCTTGATCTAGTAAGGGAATTGAAAACACCTACATTTGTGCTGTCTACTTGATATCAGTCATTTGTCAAAATCTCTGCTGCTGCTGTAGGCAGCATCCCTTCCCTTGTTCTTTTTAGACATCCTCACTGCCTTTGTGACATTACTGGTCATGCTGTTAAACAACTGAGTTTTCCCTAAATCCCTAAATCTTGAAACAATTCATCTCACTGATGACTTTCAAAAGCTGGAGAAAAAAAGAAAGAAAATTTCATTGATACTTTCTTACTTAAAGTTACCTTTGTGGCCTTGTTTTGAACCATCAGATAAAATAGAAGAAAGATATATGAGTTTATAAAAGCTGTCTAGGATCATTAAAACATTCAGTACTCATTAAAATTAATGGTAGTTGTTCCTTTATTACAGTCATTTCTGAAAATCACAACCATATGTACTTTTAAGGTTCATTACTCAGAACTGCTTTGTTGTCTGAATAAACTTTTCTTTGCTGTTTCTATCCCCAACTACAGCCATAAATAATGAATAGATTGTTTTACTACACACATTATTTGTGCATCAACTGACAGGTTCCCAGTTTCAGAAATTGCTTTTACATAACTTGAGACATCTGATTTATTTACACCCTTTTCAGAAATACTAGGCATATTTTTCTATTCATCAGAGGGCCAAAGTCTGCTAAAGAATCTGTATACTGCATATTTGCATATCTACTGATCCCTTTACATTCTACTTTAGCTAATAGTAAGAAGTATTTTATTTTATTTTATCTCATATATTTTCTTTTTGGTGTTTACCTCCCCCTACCTGTTTTCTCTTCCTATTAACACAGTGGTTGATTTACATTTTAAAAGCAAGTTTTCTTTTGAAACTCTCTATGGGAGCAGAAGAATTTTTTTTGTATTTCTGAGCTGCATTTTCTTTGCAGGCAGATAAATAGCAAATGTGAAGAAACTGGAAAAAAAAAAAAGAAGGCAAAGACTTTGATTTGTTTTGCAGTTTCCACATTCCCCGAAAAGGTTTTGATCTTTCTGTTCCAATAAAAGGGTTCAGTGCCTTTCAGTAAACACATTGGTACCTTATGGGAAGGCATAACACTACACAACACTCAGACTAACATTCTGAGTGCTCTGGGGTGCCTTGCAAAAATACCATAGGATAATCAACAACAACTATATGTCTCCTATATGTTTTCTCTACTTTCTATGATTTGGGATATGGGTTTAAAAATAATCCATTTAGGGTCAAATCTTGCAATTAATATACAAGCAAAGGCTACACAATCTGATTCTTAGAAAACCCATTAGTGATTAAGTGTGTTAGGGACAGTACCTAACGATCCATCCCAACTTGGTATTGTGCTGCCCTTTCCCACTGCTCCACTTCCCTCTTCCATGTTCACACATTGTTTCAGTTTGTGAGCTCTTTGGGACATCAAGAGTCTTTTCACATATGGGAAAGCATGAAGTGCAGTGGGGTCAGGGTTTGTGGTACCTGCTATTTCAGTAAAAATAACAAAGAAAATGTTCCTGGTGAAAAGACATGTAATTAATTTTGTTGTTATTCCCAGAGATAATTCTGTCCCTGTGTTTTCCTAGAACTTTGAATACTTTTCCTTTTTTATCTTTCTTGCCTACTTTTATGGTTTATGGTTAAGTAATATCTTCTAATTTATTATTTTAAGAAAATTAATTTTCAACTTATAGTCCTACGTGTCTAATGCTGATTTCTTAAGTATCACAGATTGAAAGGGATAAACACAAACTTGGCTTTCCTCTGTATTCAAGTGGTTTTATGAGATCTATCAAGCAGATCTGGATTCCAATATGATTTATAAATATATATATATTTATTTTTTTTTAAGTGCTTCTGCAACTTCTTACTTAAGTGGAAAACTGACACTGTTTATAAACACTATGCATTCTAGAAATTTTAAATAAATTAATTATGTTACCTTATCTCCTGTGCCTCCCTTTAGACTGGTAAAAGTTCTATAATTAAATGCACCCATTTACATTTAATATTGGACATGAATATCAGGCCCTTATGTTTAGACCACTGACTTTTCAATAAGAATTGAAAAGTTATATGTTACTGGCAAGAATGGTCCAGGGCTTTCTTCTCTGCAGTGTATTGACCTGTAAAATCTGTGTATCTCTCAGTTCCATATGAACTTCACTCTCCTTGCTAACAGTTTATTTGGGGTAAATACTTCAAAACCTCAAGCTCTGGACCACATTATGTTTCCTATTTCCTTTGTGTATCCTGAAAAGACTCTTCTGATCTCACTGGTAATAAAATCTGTAGTATTTGTGTCTTTGGAGCTGCTCTATTATCTAGTCTCCTATGTTGAGAAATACGATATAGAAGAGGTATAACAAACATATGTGTCATATTCCTACTGAATGTAAGTGCAAATGCTTTCGCAATGGTGAAATAGTAGAGCTTTAGAAACAGATCATTTTCACAGGATCATGGAGCAGCTCAGGGTGAATGATACCTCAAGAGATTTCTAGTCCAGCCTCCTGTTCAAAGCAAGGTCAGCTATGAGGTCAGAGCAGGATGCTGAGGGTACGGCCGTATACATTATGGTCTTGCAGACTTCCGAGAGGGAGGCTATACAACATCTCTGAACAACTTCCTCAGCTGATGGACTGTTTTCATGGGGAAAAAGTTTCTTCTTATGTTCAATCTGAACTTCTGATTTCAACTTGTGCTCATAGTCACTCATTCTTCCAGCACATACAGGAAGTTCTGTGAAGAGTTTGGTTCCACCTTCCTGATGATCTCCTTGTAGGTACTGGTGGCCTACTTTGAGTACCCCTTAAAGGGGGGGCATTTCTAAAGGCTGAGTTATTTGAAGAAGACTTTGTGCAGTTCCCCACACGATGTGGGGGTCAGTAATATTCTTCCTCCAAGACATCATCCTCATTGGCCTTTCCTCTGGTCTGACCCACAAGCTCACTCAGCTAGTGCTCTACAAGAGGTCCATAAGCCTGAGCTGCTCCTTTGCATAGATGGGCAACCACTATCCCATCCTTGTTTTCCCAGTCTGTCCTTTCTGAAGAGCTTGTATCCATCCATACTAGCACTGCAGTCAAGTGAGCTGTCCCACCTCATCCCAGCTGTACCTCTGCTTGCTGTACTGTCCAGAGTGGGTAGAAAACATTAGTATGATGTCAGCACTTACACCTGGCAGAGGCAGTTCAGGTAGGAACAGTAGGATAAGTGTTATAATACATTTCCCCCCTACCTTGATAGCATATGTAAATTATTTTTGAGTCTATACTTGTAATATATAGCAAAACAGGTTTATGGACATCAATAGGTCTTTACTGTACTTGGAACACCTTCCGTATTTCTCTTATTTCTCTCTAGCCCAGAAACTGTACTTAACCAACATTCACTAGTTCTTGTATATTAGGGTTGATAAGTGAAAATTATACTGGTGAGGTAGATGTAAATTTTCTGGAAAGAGATTATAGTGTTATGAAGAGCTAATAGTGGCCACTAAATTTCATTAATTGATACTTTAGGTATTAAAAAAAAAACAAGTAAGATCTATATAGGTATGTCAATTCAGTAAGCCATATATTGTATTCAATTTTTTTTAAGTAGCTTTTTTACAAGTCTTTAGTTCTTTTACAAAAATCAGAAACATTTTACTGCTTTTCAGGCGGTAGTGAAGTTACAGTTACAATGAGATATAAATTGATTTTCTTATTTATATGGTGAAGCTTGTATCCATTCTTCAGAAACATGACCAGATAGTGGTATAAAATTTTCAAATTATGTTAAAAAAATTTAATTAAAGACACAACATAAACATGATTAAATCAATATTTTATAAATACAGCTTTTTCAGTGGCTGATTAAGGTATGAAGCTGGGAATTACCTTACCACAAGAATACAACGTGGGGGTGAGAATGATCTTTTATTAAAATAGCTTCTTGAAACACTTCAATATGAAGTAATCTAATTCCAAGTGTGCTACTTCTGTGAAAAATTTATAAGCTGAAAACATTTCTAAGTGTATTTTAATCCTGAATTTTTATTGTCTTTATTTTATATTAAATAAACAAAAAAGGAGATAAATTTAGGTGTTCCTCCTCATTTTGCTTGACAAAAAATATTTTAATTAATTTTTTTAAAATAATTTATATCAGTTTTTGCAATATAACATGACTTTATCTTTGTTTGTTAGTCATTTAGGTCTTCATCTTGTACCATGTTCTGTGAAACTTTTCATTCACCAGAAATAAATTTCTGCTGAGCTATTTTCAGGGAAAGGGCTATAAGAAATTATTTCCTGTAGACACACAGGGATCTATACAAATCTGTTTTACTTGTATCACGTATGTTAATCCTCTGTGCACTAATGAAAGAATAGATTTTTTATCACAGAACAGTGTCTGTTCTCCTTAATATCTCATAATATAAAGGAGCTTATAACAAAACAATTGTTTCTTATTAACAACGTGGCTCGAATTTCCTGGAATTTTTGTTAAACTTACTATATTCTGAAAGAAAAATTTTAAATAGCATTAAGTCATTTCATTGTGAAATCAGTCAACCCAGTTTAGTGTCACTTTTTAGATAGGTTTTGAATAAGAATTTGTGCAGAAATTTTTGATTTTTTCCTAGATGTTACTGGCAGAAAATATGGAATAGAGGTATAAAACAAAATTACCTTCTCTTCTTAAAAGGGCATGTTTTTACTAATACAATCTGGAAATCTCTTTTAGGTAGTTACTGAAAATGTTTTCCATTTTCTGACGGTGATATGATCTTGCAAGAGAAATGCCCCATTTGACAACTTTCTAACGTACAATTTGTTATGTACTCTAGAAACATGCTTAGCAGATACTTGAATGGATTGGGCAAAGAAGATTAAGAACTTGAAAGAAGCAATGGCTGACCAGTAGAAGCGAGAGGGGTTTTCTTACATCCAGGTACTGGAACTTGTTCACACGAAACAAGCTTCTGCTGAAGGTAGAAAGGAAAGTACAGAAGCTCTTGGAAAGTGAAAACTCTTGGGAAAGAGGTTTTTAAGGTGTTGAAAAAAAAATTCTGCAAAGAATCTGAGTTTATTAAATTTGTCACTATAAAGCGTGATTGTATGTCCCTGTCTCATACACACAATAAATAAGACATGCTTTTACTTGGCAGAAAATACCTTGCACAGCTGTTATAAACCACATATGGAGGTTCTGTTACATCAGTTGCTGTAGGTGAAAGAAGTCATTTATATGTAAGGAAAGAACTGGAGAACTGATGGACTCTTGGAAGGTTACCCAATGCTTGATCTGGATCCTAATTCTGTTTCAGCACTATATAAATGATACTATTTCTGATAGATGCATTTCTGGAGATTATGGACATCTTTAAGAATGGGATAGACAATATTTTCCAGTGTTTTACCGTAATCTGCCTGTTTATGTATAATTCCACAGAATTCTGGAAACAGTGAAATGGACTCATGCGAAATACTTGGAGATTGATCTAAAATGTATGGCATAAAATTCTATTATCAAACACTTGTCTTTATGCCAGATGGATTATAGAAGACATGATAGAGTTTCAGTATAGAGAAAAGATTTGTATTATACCATCATATAATCTGGAATTAATTTAAAAATCACACTTATTATTCAATGTCTCTGATCTCATTGAATATTACGTATGATACACTTTGGTGAGAATACTATCTACTAATTCTGTCAAAGTGGCATCAGCAGGAGATGGATTATTCACGTAAGCTAATTTGCTTGTGAATTTGCATTCAGTTTGTGAGAAAATCAGGATTCTATCACACCAATTTAAAATATCTCTGAGCCTTTTAGAACAAGGTAATCCATCCCGTTATTCATTACTTAAACATGACATTAAAAAACATTCTTGTCCTTCAAACCAGTAAATGAACATTTCCTTTTGAATCTAGACACATGTTAACAAAGAGTTGGGAGTAACTGCTGCTGTGGTGCCACACAACTTCTCTTAACAGTAGTAGCATAAGAATAAAATTGGTTTGAAATCACCTTCCTCTCTCTCCAAAGAGTGATTTTTTGTTGAGATTAGAATATTATATTAGATCCACGACCAAAACACATATCACTATTTCTTTCAAACTATAACTGGAATGTTTAAATACCAAAAGAGAAATTCTGCTGTGAGTGACAGATGTACATAAAGGAAAATTCTGGGTTTGTTTGTTTGTTTGTTTGTTTGGGTTTTGATTTGGTTTTGTTTTGTTTTGTTTTGTTGGGTTTTTTAAATTTTGCTTTTTTTACCTCTTCATTTTAGATGTAATTATACTATGTTTCATACTTGGGTCAGTTACTGGTTTTGAGCTCTATAATTTAGAAAGATATTTTTAAGCATGAGTGCAAAGACAAATGCATGCAGTACTTTGCAAGCCTCGTTCCTATTCCTATCCAGAGAAATCTATTCAGAAGAAATATGCTATGGCTGAAATGAAGATAACTATTGAAATACCTCTGAGCCAAGCATGAGATAACAAAAAGATGGGGTAATAGCTTCCAGCTCAGCAAAAGGTGGGCTTTCACAGCACTCGGCTGGAGCTGAAACCAGGAAGGGCTGCATTTTGAAGACTCTATTTGACTCTCTGAGGGTCCAAGACTCCTACTGAGTTTTGAACTGTATTATTGCCTTCCTGAGCCTCTTGCAGCTCCTGCTGAATTCAGAATGAACTGGGAATTGTGTGGAAGCCATTCACTTTAAAGAGGAAAGAAACTGAACCTGCCTTGTTCCTGTAGGGAGGAATTCTGAGTAGAGAATTCACTTCTGAAAAAGTTAAGACATGAATGCCCATCTTTTAAAAGTATGTGGGGAATAGTGGATGGGCTGAGGGGCAGGAATAGTGTGTCTTCTCACATCTCTCCATTGGGAATACAGGCTGCAAAAACATTTAGGAGAAATCCTGTGCAGAACTGAATACAACCTTGATGTTAATGCCCAAATTGCACAGTATTGTGAGTGGTTTTATTGTATGGCTGTGTTACCAGCAATGCTAATTTAGAGACTAAGTCACCCTAATACAATCTTCTCATAATCTTTCAGGGTCACAGTAAGTCTGTGCTTGGAAAAAGTAGATATTTGCACTTTGCAGAAAAAAAAAAAAAAGAGGCATTTTCAATTTATCTTAGAACATTTCAGGAAGTCTTTAAATTAAACAAAGTATGATATGCTTGATATGGAATGAAACTATCTAAATGTATGTTTTCTACTGGTTTAGTAAAAAAATGGTTTAAGGTTAAACCACTTGAACATAGATGAAGTAAGACTCATTTTAAAAAGCTGGATGACTCAATAGCTGTCCCTGCCAATGGTTTTCTCCAATTTGTCACAACTGAATGAGATAAGAGAGGAGACAGACATACCAGTGGAGAAGATCTGTCTGGAGACTCTTGTGTGCATTTCTCAAATTAAAGCACAGCTTTCCAGTACCCCAGATCATTTAACTCAGAATAGTATATCTATCCTGGCAGTTGCTAATGTGATTGCTTCTGAGACCAAATAATCCTTGCTCATCTGACATACTCTTGCTTTCGGGCATTCTGTCTTTTGCTCAGAATCTCCTCCTGTTACTCTGCCAGCAGTGTGGTGGAATTTAACTTGGCAAAGGTGATTGTAGAAAAGATTGTAGAAAACTTCCTAGGGATAGCACATCCTCAATGCATCTTCTTCACTTGGTGAATGGAGACCGACATAGTTTGGACATAACACTGCAACATTTCCTGAAGAAGTCTCCCAAAGTCACACAAAGACTGTGCCAGTGTGGAAATTCACACAACATCTATGGAGAATTTAAGTAAAATTTCTATTAAAAATTTAATTCTGTCTAAATACGTCAGTGTTAAGTTTACAGATACCTGAGAAAATTCAGGGAACAAAAGCTTTGGTCTTCCTAGTAATTCATATGTGGAATAAATCCTTTCATTATTTGTTTTACAAAACTTGGAGAAATTGTATATTATTCCAAAACATTGCATTTTGGATTAGTAGATAATATATTTATTTTCTTTTTATTCCCCAAATTGAATAATATTTAACCAGTAATACAATTTTGTGAGTATAATAGGTTCTGGATATAGTCAAACACAGTTTGGAGGGAAGGAGAAGGGTTTTTTTTTTATATTAAAGTGAGGTATGTTCAAAAGCTTTTCTATTTTTTTCTGTATGTAAGATGTGATTTGATTATCTCTATAAGTAGATGTAACCTCCACTTTTTCTTATCTATGCTGAGACTATTAAAGCTTTATCAAGCTCATTTAAATGAGCAAAGTAACTAGAAGGATAAACATATTTCACTCAACTTTATACTTTTTACTCTAGAATTTCAGGCTGATTCCTTTAATGACTGCTTCAACCATGAAGATTGGCACAATGAGGCTCACAGTACTCTTTGGTTATGTGAATGGTCTCTGAGATACACAAAGCCAAAATTGTTATAAGAACTAAATTCAGCACTGGAAAGCAGCTGAGGAACACACTGGTACCAAGATGTTTGCATGTATTTTATCTCACATTTAAATGGTAAATAGACCCAGTTAGGGCTTTTAGGTTGCTTCTAATGTAGCCACAAAGGATGACAGTCAAAAGTACTGTCTGGGTAAGTAAAATAAAATAAAATATCTCCCAAGAGATCCCTATGTTTAACATGTGACTGCACTTTGACTACACCTGTACCGTTTTCATTTTTGCTTTTGGCAGTTCTACGGATTCTGTTTTATTCACAAGAATATCACAGAATCTTTGGATAATTTAGGGTGAAAATTAGGAGGTCTCTAGTCCCGCTTTCTGCTCAAATCAGAGCTAATTATGAGATCATACCAGGTTGTTCAGGATGTTATCCAGTCTCATTTCGAAAACCTGCAAGGATAGAGACCGCACAATGTCTCTGAGCAACTTGCTCTACTGCTGGACTGTCATCATGGAGAAAATGTTTCTTCTCATCTCCTGTCAGAAAGTCATCTATGATAGTTTGTTCCTGCTGGCATGCACCAAATGGTCTGGCTCCCTCTTCCTAGTAATCTCCTTGTATTTGCTGCTGGGCTGCTAATTTGCTCCCACCCAGAGCTGTGTCTTCTCCATGCTGAACATGTCTGTCCCTCAGCCTCTTCTCACAGGGCAAGTACTGCAGGATTTGACCATCCTAGTGAGTCTGTACTGAATTTTCTTCTGTTTATGAAAGTTTTTATTGTACTATGGGACTAAAACTGAATGTTGTATTACGGGCATAGTCTTGAACTACTGACCATGCCTCTGTTATCACAGCCCAGAATGCTGTTGGCTGTCCCTGATGCCAGGGCTTACTGCTGGTTCAGGCTCAGCTACCTGCCCACCAGGCCCACCAGCCCCTCTTCAGCAGAGCTGTTCCCCAGGCGGTCAGGCACAAGTTGGTATTGTTGCCAGCAGCTCTTCCTTCCCAGGTACAGCACTTTGCATTTTTCATTGCTGAATTTCACGTAGTTTCTGTTGTCCCATTCCTCCAACCTCTCCAGCAACCGTGCCCTCAAGACTGTCATCTGTGTTCCCCAGACTGTGTCCCCTGCCAGTCTGATCAGAGTGTGCTCCAGTGCCATTGCCTGCTCCATTGCTGGGTCACTGATGATATTAAATAGGACAAGTCCCAAAATGGACCTTGGAGCACTTCCAGTGGTTAGCCATCTCTGAGAATATGACCCATGTGCCACTCTGAGAAAAACAAGAAACTTTGTATTTTACTTCTATAAAAAGTGGAACAGAATTGAAGACGAAGTCTCTCAAGATCAGTCAAGACCAGAGCCAGACCAACCTCTGCAGAACTTTATCTGAACTAATTGAGAAAGGTCTTTCTGCTTTCTTCTTTGTTATCTAGTTATGCTTGGTAAGCAGTTGGTAACAACATATGCGAAGTAAAAAAACCCAACATAACCCACCAACCAACCAAAAAACTCAAAGAAATCTAGAAATGCATTTCACTTAAAAAAGCCAAACCAAACCAAAAAAAACAACCTAGTTCTGGTATGGTCTGAACTATGAAAAATACAATTTTGCAAGAAAGTACTCTTGTCCTCAACTTTATGTGTCTGTTACTCAAGTTTTGTGTTGAAAGGAAGCAACATGTGTTGGACAGGATAAGAGTTTCCACAAAATTATTGGCCCTCACATGACTATAGAGTGACTATAACTCATTTTATAAGTGTGGTAACTTGCCAAAGGCCCACATCTTAATGATTTGTCATCATTGATGGTTAAATAGTCCTCTGCCTGTGGATCAATTGGAAGCACAGATTACATTTTTAAAAAGTCTCATATTCCTCTGGCAAAGCTGCACAATTCTTTGTCAGAATATACTTCTACTCTAATTACACGTTTCTAACCAAGTCGTTTGGTCATTTCCCACTCAGTTTAATGCATGGAAGTGCTTTTTCAAAAAAAACACCACAGCTTCCCTTTATTCTGTTTCTTTCTAGGAAGGAAGCATTGGTTTTTGAAAAAGTGTGAAGAATTGTAACTCCATACCTTGGAAAAAACTAACCAGCAACTTTCAAAAATATCCATTATTTTAGCAATTTGAATAAAATATATCCAACTACATGTAAAACAGAATAATATATAATGAAAGAGAAGAGTGATTGAGGCTTCGATTAATCAAGAGTAGGCAATCTGAAAAAAGCTGTTGATAAGGGAAAAATATGGGAAATGTAATGACAAAATGAAAGACTATTTGGCATCTGCTTTTCTACAGAACAGCTCACCTCTGTCAATCTGCCCACGCTAAAAAAATTAAAGTGTAGGTGCAATACAGAGTAAGTGCTTTCATAAAAGGCAGTAGGCCAACAATTATGCTTGATTATGAAAATGAATATTTAAAAATTGCTTTAAAAATATTAAAGAAAGGCAGTTTTATGATAGAGATGCAAAAAAATCTGCCAGTGCTGTAAGATTAAAGATCTATGAGAGAATGCATCTTAACTAAACAGATGAATTTCCAGAACAAAACTGAGGTATCTATTTGTCATCTGAATATCAGTTTTGTACACTCCCTTAATTGCACCAAAGGAAATATTTATTTGGTATTACTTCTCAAGATTGGTGACTAAAATATACACAATTTTATACCTTGATAGCCATAATTTCTAAATAGAAATCATTCCAAAATCTTTTTCTATCCAGTGTCTTCCTGCACCTCCAGTGTAATTTAAATTCCTGTTTATTTTTGTGATCCAAAAACGAGAAGATGTGTACTGTTAGGGCTGCAGGCAGGTGCCTAAGCCACTGATTAGCCCCTGGTCTAAGATTAAGCCAGCTGAAAAGGACATAAGGTACAATGAGGAATGACATGAGAAATTGCCAGACAGGACAGATAATCATGCAAGAAACTGACAAGTTACAGACAGTGCTGTGAGGGATTCCTGAATTTCAAAGATGGTTGCAGGGGAGTTATACGAGAAGCAGTTTTTTCTTGGTTCTGCTTCCTTAGTTTGAATTCACACCTTCTGCTTCCTCTTCTGATTACAGAGTAGAAAGATTTATCCTTGGTTTAATTTTCTAAACTGGTTTTACTCATAATGAAAAGTGATATTCATTTTCTCCATTTTACTTTTATGCTGGCTGTCTCTTTTGAAAATTGTCCAGTTTTATTTTCTTACAGTGTTTGGAATCTCATTTAAATCCCTCACTCCTGGAATCACACAAGGATGTAATAATCTTGTCTCACTTTTAAAAATATTAGGATAAAACAGATTTCCCATTCCCTTTTGACTGTGGGAGGAATCTTGAAGACCTTAAGACATCCTGAAGCTTTGTATGAAAAAAAAAAAGGAGCATTTTGCTTAAAATGAGCTTGACGTGATATTTCAAGGATTTTCAAATGCTCAGTGTTGCTAATACTCTAAACATCTGATCAATCACAAAGGCTAAAAATATAGAACATATTTAGAAAAAATTATAAACTGTTAATCCCTAGGACGAATAATATTTGATTGGTATTTCAGTTGAGGACATTAGCTGGAGAAGCAGGTATAAGTTATCAAACAGCTCAGTTCATGCCTTTAGGTTAGTCTTACAGCTTTTTCTCATGTGTGTGTGCATGTCTTCAAAGCAGATACTGTGATAGCAGCAATCAGTGAATATAAATGTTCTCCAGCTGAACTGTCAGGATTAGGATGTCCCGGTTTCAGGTACGTGATCTGTTCCTTCACAAAAGGTATGAGAGCTCATGTAATTGACAGGAAGTGTGGCATTTTGACAAGATGTGACATATGCTTACCTTCTGTATCTGAGTTATAGATGTGTGTCTTGTAAATAATCTATGTGATAAGCAACAAATAGCTTAAACTCTTGTTTCCAGTCAGAGCTAGCTCAGATCCATCTAGCAGCTTTGAAAAACAAAACAAAACAACAAAAAACAAACAGATGAGGCATTGTAGTTTTGATTCTGGTCTCATAAAAAAATCTAGCAAGAAGGATAGAAAAAGATACAACAGCTATCCCTAGAGAATGAAGAAAGGACACAGATTTCCTTAGGCAAACTGTCTATTTTAAAAAGTACACAATACTGTAGAGTGACTTTTTTTTCCCTAAGAACAGCCAGATTTTACAGTAGTTTTCCATTTTTAATGCTGGCATTATTGCCTAATTTTTCAGAGCACTTCATGACATCACAGAAGGTGACCAGGGCCAGGGTCACTGTGACCAAGATATTGCATAAATTTTAACAAAATGTTTAATTCTACATTAGCTAAATAAGACATCAAAATTAAAACTCTTAATTAACCGACCTAATAATCAAAGAATCATAGAATGGTTTGAGTTGAAAGGGACCTTAAAAATTATCTAGTTCCAACCCCCTGCCATGGGAAGGGAACCTCCCACTAGGCCAGGTTGCTCAAACCCCAACCAACCTGGCTTTGAACCCTTTTAATGATGGGGCATCCACAGCTTCTCTGGGCAATCTGTTCCACTGCCTCACCACACTCACAGTAAAGAATTTCTTCGTAATATCTAATCTAAACCTGCCATCTTTCAGTTTAAAGCCATTCCCCTTGTCTTATCATTACATGTTCTTATAAAAAGTTCCTCTCTGGCTTTCTTGTAGGTCCCTTTTAGGTACTAAGTGCTCTAAGGTCTAAATGACCAAATACAACATCCAGTCCGGTATAGAACACAGCTGGTAGAAAATATAGTTAGTTATGGACTAATTCCCAGCTGCCACTGAAAGTGGTAACACTACTGAAAGTATATATGCCAAAGGCATTTTTTTTCATTTTTGTAAGAATGTTGATAAAACAATATATGACACTGTTATTGCAGTCTGAAGTAAATAGACTTTTCCCAAAGCTTACCAAATTTACTTTGCATTGTTTACCATTTTCATATCAATTATATGTAACCTTTTGTCCTAGTTAGAACAGCTGGGACCGATTCATCATTGGATGGGTGTAGCCCAAAACTGTGTATTCTATAGCCCTCCATGCCATTTCCCAGAAACTGTTGTCAGTAGAGGCCTGCAAGGTTCCCCTCCCCCCCCATGCTCCTGTCCTCATGCCCTTTTGTGGAATTCCCTGACTGAGCACCCTCACACCCTTTTATGGAATTCCCCACTCTGAGGGAAGGACTGAACATCCTTTTATGGAATTCCCCACTCTGGGGGAGGGGCTAAGCATTGCTGCCTGAGCTGGAGAATATATAAACCTGGAGTTTCAGAACCTTGCACTCTCTCCACTCGTGGGATCCAGAGGAGGACTGCAGCTCATCGCTCTCAGCTCATCACCCTCAACCAGACTGCAGCTCATCGCTCTCAACCAGACTGCAGCTCATCGCTCTTGGCCAGACTGCAGCTCACCACCACCCTCGGCTGGACTACAATCACCACTTTTAGCTGGACTGCAGCAGCTCTCCCACCAGCAGGTTTTTCCCCTCTCCCTTTGCTTTGGACTCGGGGGGGACCAGGGAGCACTGTTTTGTTTGTGCCCTGGGGTGCCAGGTTGTACATTTGGGTTTTGTGGGTTGATACCAATTGCTTGTCTGTGTAGTTGTGCTTATTGTATTATTTTATTAAATTGTTATTCTGACTTACAATCTCTCTTTTGAGTTGAGTTCATTTCCCCTGCTGGTTAACTTTTAAACCAGCACACCTTTACATGATGAGCTATCTGCCTACTAGAGCAAACTAAATGTAAAAGGATTCTAAGAATGTGGCTTGAACACAAAAAATGTTTTCCTTAGTGTCTTGCTGTAATTATCAGAAGGCAGAAGCTCTCCCTTTTCAACTCATTCCTATGCTGCTATTTGTTTTCATTAAATCTGACAAACCCACTGGAATAAACAGTCTCAGACCATGACTCCTTCCCTGCTTCTGCCATAGTGTTGAACAGGCTTATCATCAAGCTCATGGTACACAGCACCTTGCAGGCCTAGTCCCTGGAATGACAGCTACTTCCACAGCTAAAAGGAGGAACTCAATCTTTTTTGGCTTACTTGAAGTAATGCTTGAAGAAGTAATGCTACATCATTAACTTTTCCATTCCATGTGCCATTGGAAAATGCTTTTGCTGATGACTATTTAGCTGCTAATTAAAAGTGCTTCTTTATACAAAAGATGCTGAACTCTGATTATTCAATACTGTTAATATTTTGTTTGTTCTCCTTTGGCTCTAGGTATAGACGGATTATTAAAAATAGCTAAATATATCTGTGTAATATCATGTATTCCCTTAATACCTATTACACAATGGAACTTGATAAAAACAGCCTACTGCTGTTCACAGTAGCCCTTCCCTCCACAAATACTAAATTTCAATTTTTCATTTAAACTTTCCACTGACAACCTGAATTTCTTTTATGTCTTTAATGATTAGCAAGTTTCTTCAGTTGCTTATGGGGAGATGGGAGTATACTATTATTGACAACAAAAATTTCATTCATTTCATGGCTAAAGTAACGCAGAGTGTCTGGCTGGTCTACTACGTTTTTCCAGGATTGTTTTGTAACAGTATACCCTGTATTCCTCCCAGTCAGTGACCCTCTGGCCATGAGCAGTAACACTGCAGAGGTAACAGGCCTTAGACGATGTTTTGATCAAATTTATACCTGCTCAGTGACACTGTCGTCAGTTTTATTTTTTAGTGTTCTGCAGCTCAAGAAAACTCAGAATTTCACAGATATCTGCAATCCAAAGTCAGAGTCACTGCCCTTCCACAGTGAAGGTAGAACTGGCTTTTGTATTAGTGAGAAACTAGGCAATGTTTTCACTTTTGGAAAGACCAGCCATTCAATGTTGAGTTTGCAAATGTAGAAGCGAATTTTTATTATTGTTCACCTCAGGAAGTGTATGGGGGTATATCAGGTAAAGAAGTTTTCTTTTTCATGAATTTGGCCTATGGAAATAGTCTCTTCTCAAAACTTAATTACACAACGACTTAGTTTAACTTACTCATTCAACTCGGCTTATTAGGTTTCCCCTTACAGTTCCTCACTCAGAACTTTGTTTTATAACCACAGCCTTGGGAACAAGTCATTGGTTTCTTATCAGAAATATACTACTGTACACTACTGTTGTGCTCTTTCATGCTGTTTCTGGAACACGTCCCAAAACCACCAGGAACTGAACATCTGTTACAAGGATCTAACCAGCATAGCACAGGAAGTTGGGATTTGGGGAAACAATGAGAATAAGAGAGTCTGGAATGACAGATGGTTGTAATTCTGTTCTCACCCAGTAACTTCTATAACATTTATTTTGTAGCCTGCATACCTAGAGTGTTGTAAGGAGTAAAAGATCAGTTGTCTGTCCCAAAAACTGTTAAGGCCGCAGAAGGACTTTTACCATGAAATAAACACAGAATGGAGCGACAGGATGGCACTAAATCCAGACCTGGTGAAGACCAGATCTGACTAACACATCCCGGATAAAACATCTAGACAAAAATTCCCACTGTGGCAAATTGCATAAAAAAGCAACTGCTCATACGTATATCACCAGTCAAAGAAAGATCACCCCAAGTGACTGTATCATAGAAAGCTAGTTGAAGATAGCTTTCATGAAATTTTCCAGAGATCCAGGGTTATATTTTTTTTGACTCTGACCCTAAAAAGAAACAAATGGTTAATAAATGGGCAGAGAATGAGAGAGCAGCAGTGGTACAGGGTCAGAATTTAATATTTGGGAAAATAGTTCCCCCTCAGAGTGGAAGTCACTCATGCAACCAGAGGGTGTCTAAAAGGAGTCTAATGGAGGTCATCAAAGAATGTCAAAATCTGAAACAAGAAAGCAATGTGAACTCATTTGATAATGCAATACACTATGCCTTCAAACTGCAAGATGAAAAACAAAGGTATTCACTGATTATCTGCCATACAAAACATCAGCATTTTTCAGTTTTATGTGAAATATATCTTTTATTCTTAAATACAACACAGAGGAAAAAATATTATTGAAAACATGGTTTATGTTACTTTTTCTTATATTGATTTTATATTTTATTTTGAGTATATGTAATTACGAAAATCCCTATAGAATATCTAGAAAATTTTTGTTTTACATGTAAATAAGAAGAAATAAAATAAATGCTTCTACTGAGGATTAGTTTTCTTGATTTGATTCAATCTTACTAGGGCAGTATTTAAACAGTAATTTTTCTGTGCTAAAGAAATGACATTTAACCTTGTTAATTATCGGGGTGAAGAAGTTTTATTATGCAGTTCAATTGTATTGAAGTGTTATTTGAGATGCTAATTACATTGACTGTGGACAGTGAGTTGAACAAACCTTTTAATTGTAACCAGGAAAGCTATTAAACTATGTTTCTATTCAAATTGGAGCTTTGTATTCTGGTATTTAAAGCTCTTTATTATAGATTTCTTTGTATAGAAAATTTGTGCTACATCACAGAAACACAGCAAGTGGTCTAAAATGTGATTTTGTATAATAGTTTTGTGTTTGGGCTTTTTTTTCAAAACTAGCAATTTTGTTGATGATACCCTCTATTATGTTTTCTGTATATTCCTTTTAAAAAGAACTATAGATACCCCTCTCCAGATTATAGCAAAATTACTGAAGTTCTAGTGTTTCATTAGATGAGATATAATATAAAATTCAATTCTATAAAGAAATACCTGGAAGAAGTCATGTTATATTCCCCCTTAAAAACAATTGATAATTAGAGAGTGTAAGAACATCTAGAACAAAACTATATCTATTAGTAGGTGCTTTGTAAATTTACTGTTACAGCAACAGTACATTTTTGCAAGGGGTTGAGTCTGCTTTATCTTCAAATCTTCAAATGGTGTAAGAGAGCTTGTCATATTTGATAAAAAATTAGCACAGTAAAACTATGTTACTCTATGCCATGAAACAACACCTTTTTAATAATCTGTATGTTCTTGAGTTATACAGTTTGCTGTATTTGGTTCTCAGAACTTTAAAGTACTGAATGCAACATAATTTTATACAAGCCTGGGGCTAGAAATGACATGAAATAAACAAATGCAGGAGTCATTCTATGCATCTTATCCTCCATTAACAGATCCAGAAAAGAAAGTTCATGAGCCTGTTTTATTACAAACAAAGCTCATACACCAGGTTTTGTCCTCATTTTTCAGAAAGCCTAAGGAAATATTGCACTTTGGCAGTACTTCTGTTTTGCTTAGCATAGTACAGCTTTATTGTCCCCTGAAGTCAGTGGTGTTTTAGGCAGAAGTAGATTTCTACCCACACAGTTTACATGAGTATCTGTTTGAGCACTGCAGTACTTCAGTATTACTTCAATGAATATAGTGTCTCCTAGAGAAGGAAGGCACCACTGAAAGGGCTGGGAGAAGATAAGATCAGAAAAAGGATTTTAGGGCAGCTTTGAAAATGTTTACAAGAAAGAAAGAGAGAGGGAAGAGGAGAAAGCAAGGGGAAAACTAAAAGGAGTTTTAGAAAAAAAAAACATTGATTTTATAGGTGCATAGCAATCCTTTAAAGCCCACGTGACCCTCTTCATTTTGATGTGAATGTTAAATTCAGATCTAGATCATATGGACAGGAAGACAAGAAATATTCTTCAAGGATTGCTTACCCGAAGTGAAGACTTTGATTTTATTTGGTTATTGCAAATCCAATTTTCTCTAAGTTAAAAAAAAATAATCCAGCCCCAAAGTCCAGTCTGGAAAAATCTGGATTTTTTTTCTATCTTAATTGTTTATTTAATCTATTTATCTCAAATTGTGACTTGCAAAATTATCAAGTGTTTTACATTTCTAGGGGGGAAAAAAAAGAAGTATATTTTCATAAAATAATATTTAGCATTGAAATATATTTTTAAAGTATTACTGTAGAGTATACCTCACAAGCCAGTTCTAAATATCTTAAAAAATTTCTGTGCTTGGAAATGGCATAATACATCTCAGAAAAGGGAGAAGTGGTTTCCGGCTAAATTCTGAGATAATAAAAATAGTTTGATTAAACACTGTTTGCTCATTTAGTATTCTATAAAGCAGTATATGAGTAGATACCAAACTGTGTAAAGTTTGCCGTTGGAAAAAAAAAAAAAAAAAAGATATGTTGACTTTAGGCTAGGCTTTGATTCCAAGTGGGGATGTGTCTCTTCAGGGGAAGACTTGGCTGTATGATCCATGTACATTCCTTTTAATTCCAGAAAGGGATCAGATTATATTTTTTATATACTTGTGGCCCCAAACCTGAGTCAAATTTATTCCTCTCTACAAATGACCCTTCTTTGCTGTAGCCAAGATGCAACTGAGATCCAATCATACTCCTTTCTCTGAGGTGCCTGCTGCTCCTCATGTGGTTATGCTATGGTCTTAATTGCATGTTATGCATGGCAATGATCTGTGAGGGGAGTCACATTTTGTTTCAGGCTCCCTAGAAATCTTTCAGCTTCTTCTAAAACTGATTTTATACTCTGGCTCTAGAACTGTGACTTTACTTCCAAGTGAAGACTTGATAGTATCTTCCTATATCTCTGTGAAACACAACATGCCTTCTGCCATCGCCACTGCCCTAATTTATTTTCTTTCTTATTGAGAGGGCGGTGATACAGCTCTTTAGTGACCTTGACACATTTGTCTCCACTTTCTGTGAATGGAAGACCAACTGCATGTCCCCAATTCCCAAGTTCCATTGTAATAAACATTTTCTATCCCTCTGTTCTCCTTAGCTTATCTGTAACCACCTACTCCTCCTGTTTGTATCTAAATGAACTGTGAAATTTTGTACAGCAAAGATACAGTTTGATTGGTTCTTTTTCAATTCTAAATTAAGAAATTGTAAATATTCTTCTCTCCCACTACATCCATAGTGTGCACATTCTTTGCTTACCACATGGTGTTCTACCTGTATAGGTATTTTTATGTGCACCGCTTAGATAATTATCAGTCCCCTAGGAAGAACACATGAGAACAATTTTCTGATCTAATTTATTATGCAAATGTCTTTGTGTGAAACCTTCAGCACTCATTCTGCACAAGTGTAAATACAAAACTTCATTAAATAGCCCTTCTAAATAGTGTTGATCTTTGACAGGTTTTTGACAAAGGGTACAGGGAAACAGAGATATGAATAGTGGTAGCAAGGGAGTGGGATGTCATAATTTTAAGGTGTATTGATTTACCTAATATTAAAGAATTTCAAGAACTCTGTATACCCACAGGCTTCATAAACTTCTGTTGAATTTTAAGCTTACATTTTACAAGGATGCTTCTGGTTTTACAGCCTCCTGACTCATAGTAGAATTTTCAAGATTTCCCACGTATTTGTGCTATTTTTGAAAAAAAGCATTGCTTTTCTCTGTGAATTCAGTCTATCACATAGAACCTCTTCATTTCTTAAAACTTCCAGGTACTATGATCCAGCTATTAGATGTAAAATTAGTCAAGAACAGAATGCTTCTATTAATGCTAGCAAGGCAAACTTGAAAATATAACCTCCCAGTTTCTCACAGTGGTAAAATCTGTAATTTTCTCAGACATGGTTGGTCTTTGAAATCCTTCAAATTAATTTTTGAAGCCTGAAAATTGGAAATACTGGATTCTCTCACAAAAATTTCCAGAAACATCTCCAAACCAAAACAACCCCAAAACCAAAAGTCCAAAGTAAAAATTATTGTACAGAAGCTGCTTGAAATATTAGACTAAAACACAAGGAAAAGCATTTTCTGGATTCTGAAGATTCTTTTTGGAGTCTTACTTCTTCTTACTCGGTAGGACTGAAATGAAATCACAGTTCAAATTTTGATTATGTCTTCTGAATAAATTTCAGCAAAATTCATCCACCTCCACAAAGCAGTGAAGATTTATGTTAGCATTATATAGGTTTGATGTTAAAATGATGAACTTTAAATCTCAGAATCAAATACCTTAAATAGATTTAACACTTATAAACCTTTTAGAATGACACAAAATCACATCATGATTATACAATTATAGCATCAAAGTCTAAGGATTTCTTCCTTAAAAAAAACCCTCTGAGGCAAGATCAACAATTTTTAAAATCTTATTTAAGTAGTTTCCATATTAACTGGATTAGAAACTCATAAAACTACTAATATACTTATGACTATTGTAAAATTTGACATATTTGCAAACTATTGCATATTTACATATGTATTCCATTCCATATACATTTTAAATTACTACCGTAAAGTATGTTTTGAATGTTTTAATAGAAAATGTATATATAAATATATGCACACATCAGGATTCTTTATAAGATACAAATGAAATCCAAAATGATATTTTTTTAGCATAATACAGTATTGCGGGCATTGCAAATGAAATTAACACTGAATACTTTTTGATAAGACATAACTGCATTAACTCCACAGACTCATGAAGAAGTAAACTGAGAACAGGCATTTTGTTACCTGATTAGGTCTTGACAACGTTTTCAATCACTGAAATCCATTTATATGCATTTTAAAAGGTGTTGATTGCATTGGGTAACCCTGACTATATTGGCTGTCATTTTTGGTCTACTTTAATTTACCTGAACTTTCTGGGTTTGCTAATTGTTGTATTTTTCAGAATGTTTGTTTTCCTTGTACTTTGCTTGGGTTCATCTTAGTGTTCATGCTATACTAATATAACATACAGCACTTTCAAATGTTCTGTTCTTAAAGACTAGTAGCTTTAACTGTTACCTAATTAACTTATCTATAGAGACAGTGAAGTGTTCAGGTACTAAAAGTTCATCATTACTGATGAGAGATGGAGTCTTTGTTGAATATACTATTGCACTTGTGGCATTTTTCACAAGTCTATGAAGTTTTCTTCTTTAGCCTTTTCTGTTAAAAGTAAAGTTGTTTCATAACCTACAAATACATGACATACCAGATATGGTAAGATGAATCTCAGTATGTAATTTATATTAATAAATAAGAAATGTTTTCCATATCAAATGCAGTGGACTGTTTTTCTAAGAAATAACAGCTTCAATACTAAAACCTACAAAATTAAAACCAACACTTCACATAGGAGTAGAGTGTTCAGTCTTTTCCTTTGGTCCCTATTCCGTCTATACCACAGTATGTTAACATTTAGTTGCATTTTAGACATTTTATATGCTTTGTGCATGTAACCACAATATGTTTCAACTAGATGTAATTCAGATTAACCACTGCTTTTAATCTTTCAAATTTGAACAGAACAACTGTGCCTTAATATCACTGTGATTAAGAAAAGACCATAATTTGTTTTCTAGATCCCTGTCTGTGATATATTGTGGTGATATCTCTGAGAGTCTGATTTATGAAAATCAAAACATAATACTGAATCTCAGCACAGTTTAAAGCTCTTCACTGAGACAGAGCACAGCCTTGTTTGATGCATAATTCTGAATGTCATATGGTTGCAGAAGGCATAGGATATTGATGACTGTATGAAATACAGTATCAGAGGCAAGGTGGTCACAACTTGGTATTTTATCAGATCGACTGTATTGCCTCATCACTTTTATTCTGACAAGGCATGAATAATCTCTGGAATAAAGTAGCATTTTTCTTAAGGTGAGATACATGACAGCTCTTTTTAAAAGAACTAAATATGCACATACTGTTCCTGACAATTCTGGAAAAAGTTATCCTTTCAAAGCTTTTATTATGTTTTTTACTAACATCAGGACTTACCCTTAGACATTCTATAGTATTTGTATGTGATACTGAGAATAACAGAAAAGACTGGTATTGTGGCAACATGAGTAACGATCATTACTGGGAAGCATTTTAATACCATGATTAGAAGTTTGATGTAAAACTTCAGAATGGTATTCAGTATATGTGCATTACAATAATAAGACTTAAGGAGTTTTCAAAAAGGAACTGACAATTTTTTAGTGTATTCAGATTTTAAGCAATGAATATGTGAAACATTTAAAATTGTTTATGATTTAGATGAGTACTCAAAAGCATTCATAAATGGATTCCAACTGGCATCTATGAATAATTTCTGCTGCTGCTGTGGTGGAATGAATCAAAGTAATCAGCATGATAAGTTCTCTCTATTTTCATAATTTCATTGTCATTTATTCCTCCCCACCACAGTCTTGCTTTATCTTAAATATTTGTAGCAAAACTGAAACATGACATTCAGTCTCAGATGTTCCTCCTGATTCTAAAATTGGTCTTCTAAAAGAATTTCCATAAGAAAGGGATTTTTTTTCTTAAATGCATTTTTTCTTAATGACATCATCACTAAGAAAAACATTTGAGAGTGCATAGGAGTATTGCTCTCAGATGACGTAGGGACACGTTTATCTTTTTCATCTGATAATGAACAAGATGGCCTTTACCTCATTTCCACCAATTAGCCAAAGTAGAAAAGCTGGCATTCTCAGTCCACTGAGTGCACAAAACTTCACTGCAAGTTATACATTTTGTCCCAGCATCAGAGATTGATGAAAAATCTTTATGGCTCTTCCATTGCTCACTGCTTACTGTCTGATGAAAAGCTAAAAGGTTCCCTTGACTATAAACCAGACATATAAGAAATACTTCCGGCTCTCTCGAACCAGGCAATAAGAACTGCTATAGATCAATTTACCAGCTTAATCCCATTTTCATTCCATTTAATGTACTTCAGAGTTCACATTTTGTTTATATTTCACTCTATTTTTTGGTAGAATTCCCATCTACTGAGTATTGGTTTTGAATAACATCCTTGCTAATGCAGGCTACACTGAGCAGACAGTGATATGGTGCTTATCAGAGGGACTTTTTACAGGCACATGTAGTGACAGGACAAGGGGGAATGGCTTTAAACTGAAAGTTGTGGATACCCCATCCCTGGAAGTGTTTAAAGCCACATTGGAAGGATCTCTGAGCAACCTGGTCTAACAAAAGCTCTTCTTCTCCACAGCAGGGAGTTTGGAACTGAATGATCTTTAAGAACCCTTCCAACTCATGCCATTCTGTAACTCTGTGATCTTACACAGACTGGAGTAGATGAGAAAAAAAATCTAGAAAAAAACACCTCAGTTTAGAGCAGACAGAGGGACTTAATTCTTGTTCTTTTTCTTCTCCTTCTTCTTCTCCTTCACTTCTAATAAAGTTAATATGGAAGATATTTTAATTAATTTTGTTTTAAAGAACAGATTCTCATGTATGAATAGTTTGGATAGAAAAAAGTAGTTGCCCACATAGGATTAAAACCCAGTATAATTTCAAAAATTACCCATTACAAATCAAAACAGAAAACTCCATTAGAGTTACAGACCATAAACATTCTACAGAAACACAGAATAGTTGAAGGACCATGTGCAGTAACTTTGCAAATATCTCCAAGAATGGAAACTCCACAGTCTCTCTGGGCAACTAAGTCAGCCTCACAGGACAGAAGGTTTCCCTTTCAAACAGGCAGGACCTTCTATGTTCTGTTTAAGAAGACTGCATACCTTTTTCCTCTAAAATGCTGATTTCCCCTAAGAAAAAAAAAAAGAAAGCTCTTTCCAGAAAAGCACGTTGCTAACAGCCAGTTATTTAATGCTTGTCCCCTGATAAATGACCTTTCTCATGTATAAATACCATTATAACTCATGTATAAATACCATTGCTCTGCTTTACTCTTTAGACGTGGATGGAACTGAACTGAAACATGTTCTGTTACTGGAAAGACAAGTTGATCCTCAATTTTCTCACAAAGAACTTTGGCTTTACTTGCCTCTCTCAGACTGCCTAGCCTGAACAGTACTTGGAGCGATCAAATCACTATTGTGTGTGAATAAGCATAGTTGCACTGACATCAGTTATTTGTGCTAGCTGAAGGTTTTGTTTAATATATAATCCCGATATTACTTTATCTGAATACATTTAGGGAGGAAGGCAAAATGTATAAAATATAAGTTACTAGAAGGCAGTGCACTGTTCTAAAACTGTGAAAGAATTAGGAATAGGGATGGGACCCTGAAAAGTGTGGAAATACGAACATGAGGTTGCACATATTCTCAAGGGATGAAACCATTTTCATTAGTAATTCAATCTATATAAAACATGCATTCTGCCCACTTGTTTTGAATTTAATTTAATACTACTAGACTGAAAACCAAGAGACTTTTATAATTCAGGGAGTGAAAAATAACTGAACAGAAATGCACTGTCATAACTGATTTTTTAATTAAGACAATTTCTTTAAAAGGTCCCCACTGCATTTTCAAATATTTTTAGCAAGAGAGGGTTTTTTTATTCAGAATTACATTATTAAACACATTTTGAATTACAGTAATCCCATTAAAATACTTTAAAAGCTGTAGGAAGTGTCCCATATGGTTAGAAAATTGATCACTCTTTCCAGTGATATGGAAATAAAAGACAGTTTTATATAAAACTGAAAGTATATTATCAAAAGCTGTAACAAAAAAAATTAAAATAAATACCAACATTATTAGAAAATAAAGTAGCAGTTCTGCAATCAGCTAAACAGATATTTGAGCAGGTAAGTGATCCTACTAAGGAATTTGGACAACTCATATGATGAAAATGCAGCTCAGATGTAATTATTTGCAAAGCTGGGGCCTATGTTTTATTACTTTTCAACTTTATCACACTACTTTAATAATGCTGAAATAAATTTTATCTATCCTAGTAACTTTAAGTATAAATCCAGCCATGTTAATAATGGGCTGTGACACGTTCAGATAAATGTTTGTGGTACTTAAGGACACATCAGCGTTGACTGACATAGTCAAATATAGAACACTATTTGTAAAAGGAAAATAAAGAAAACAAATTTTGGAGCAAAACCCAAGAAAAGGATAGAAATACTTCCTTAATAGGAAATAGGTAAAAAATGCATATTGACTGAGAGATCTTAAGGCAATAACATTACAGTGCCATCACAAGAGCATCCCAATCTTGCACTAAGACTACAACATGTAAAAGAGAGCTTTTTTTCTATAAATTGAGAATGGCTCAGTTTAGAAAGATGTATTAAAAAAAAATTCCCTGGGATTTCAATGAGAGTTTGCCTAAGAAAACAAAATGAAGTAGGAAAAAGTAAATGGGATTAAAAAAATCTCCTTTCTGCGTATTTCCTAACCATGTCTTATGTCCCGTCTGCTACTGAGAGTCCTTTTAAACAGCCCCTTTGAGCCGCTGTAACTGGGACAAATGGGTAGGCAAAAGTGGTATCATGAGATACACAGTAACCAATCAAGACTGTTACTAGAAGCAGTGGAGGATAGTGAGGATGGTACAGCTCTCAGAGTTCTCCAGAACCAACACAAACTCCAAATGAAGCCTTCTATGGGACTACAGAGTGCGCGTTAAGGACACCCCCACGATCTCTCTCAGACTCTCTTAGTCCACATCAGGGGATCCACTGCTCTTAGTGTATTTTTTGCTTCATTTCATGTAGTTCTGTATTCTTCCATTAGGCTGAAAGAATGCCACACACACCTCTAGAGAATTTCGTGTCAACAGAGAATTTCACAACAACAGTGGGATTTCAGCAGTGATTGAACTAAAAAGGGATGAAGGGAGAAAGTATAGAGGCAGGCCTTTTGGAACAACAGTTGGAGGGATGCTCTGGATGGTGGAGGGAGCTTCCCTATCCCTATTCAGATTGTTTTGGCTTTAATGTTTTCAAACCTCTTTGTTCCTCAAAAAGCCAATTTCTGTCCTCTACTAAGTGCAAATGATGGGCTCTATTTTAGACTCTGCTCAGAGTGACCAGTAAGACCACACTTTCAAAAGTCTGTGTGGTGAGTTTCCTGGATCCCCTATTACTTCCATCATCATTCTCTGATATAAGGTACATAGGCTCAATACCTTTACCATATTTAATACACTACTTTGAACTATCTGGTCTGGTACAGACATGAAGCCTCTAATTTCTCTGTTCCACTCCACAGGAAAATTTACTGTTCCTTACTCTCTGGGATTTGACTCTCCATTTATTTGTGTGAATAATGAAGCAAAGAATTCTTTCAGGCTGTCAGCTACAGTATCTGTCACTAGCTTCCCACTCATCCCTTAATGGCTCAAGTAATTCCTGACAGAGCTCTTGGCTTTTTATATATTTAAGTAGCCTGTCATGATTTGTATTTAATTCCCTTGCAACACCATTTATTATTTTAATTCACAATTTTGTCATTCTGCGTTTTTCTTGCATATCTGACCACAAAGAATCATCGACATAACACCTAGAGATGCAAAACCTTAAAAAGCGGAAAAAAGAAGAGATGTAGTGAAGTAAACAATTAGGCTGATCAGGATCCCTGTTGTTTACCCAGATCCTTAGGCATTTCGTGTTGACAGTAATGAATGAAGAACCATTTCAGATAAAGTCCTCTCAAACCCTCATATCTTTTAGATTAATCGGTGGCAAAACTTCCATAGATTTCACAAAACCTTGAAAAATTCCTTCTTCCAAGCTTGATTTCTGTTCAGAAACTTTCAGCAGTTTTTATTTTAGTTGCTTTAATGGAATCTACAGAGCCCATAAGTCTCTAGGAACAGTACTCTTCATAGTAAGGACTGACTTCATATTAGTCCTACAGTGTTTCACAGTCAGCCAGCACTTGCTTAACAAGGAATAGCCTTCCAGGAACTTCTCCCATTTCATCTCAATGAACAGTCAATCTCCTTGTATGAGTTCCATCTGCCCAGGTTTTCCCTGCCAAAACCAGCAAACAGTTTTCCCTCTGTTGCTTAGTCATACATTTTTGTGGGAAGAAAACATAAAGTAATTTACAAAAAAAAAATATTGTCCATTAGAACAGAACCTGTGTACTTTTAGTGTGATTCAGTCTTCCAGTCTCTATACCCTCTGTATGGGTCATCCACAACTTCTCTGGAAAACCTGTTCCAGTGTCTCACCACCCTCACAGTGAAGAGTTTTTTCCTAGTGTCTAATATAAACCTACCCTCTTTCAGTCTGAAGCCATTCCCTCTTGTCCTGTCACTACATTCCACTATAAAAAGTCTCTCTCCATCTTTGTTGTACTCTTCATTCAGGTACTGGAAGGCCACAATTAGGTCACCACCACAGCACAGGAAAGACACGGACCAGTTAGATCACATCCAAAGGAAGGTCATGAAGATCAGAGGGTTGGAACACCTGCCCTGTGAGAACAGGTTGGGAGAACTGGAGATGTGCATTCTGAAAAAGAGAAGGCTCTAGGGAGACCTTATTGTGGCTTTTCAGTACTTAAAGGGGCCTACAAGAAAGTGAAACAGGGAATTTTTAGCATGTAGTGATAGGACAAGGAGGAATGGTTTTAAACTAAAAGAACATGGATTCAGCCTGGATATAAGGCATTTTTTTACAATGAAAACTAAGTGAAACCCTCAAACAGGTTGTCCAAAGAGGTGGTAGATGCCCCATGCCTGGAAACATTCAAGGTCAAGTTGGACAGGGCTTTGAAAAAGCTGGTTAGCTGAAGATATTCCTGCTCATTGTAAAGGGTGACCTTTTAAAGTCCCTTCCAAGCCAAACCATTTTATTATTCTATTTTTGCTTAATTTCTCTTAAAACATGTCACTGGTGACAGAGACAATATACAATATATGTCACATATTATGGTGAAGTCTGATACTCACTGGAAACAACCTGCACAGCTGCAAATGGATGCATACATTTTTTTATGTATAAAAGTTTTTTGGCTAAAAACTGGACAATAATACTAGAAATAGTAATTTATTAATTGCAAATTAGTTTTGGAAGCCAGACTGGACTATGATAGTTGAAAACACTGACTGCGATGTACTTCTACATGCTCTTTTGCCATTTGCTTTAATTCCACTGAAGTCATCATCTTGGCAAAGGAAAAATACACATAAATGAATTTTTTTTGCCATTTATCGATACGGAAATCATGTACATTACCCAGCTCTTGTGGCCATTCAAAGACAGGTGGAACCTGCTGTTAGTTTCTAATCAGAGTTAGAGTAATTTTGTGATATCTCTGCAGACAGAAAATAAAAATAGAATATAATTATGTCTGGCAAGTTTTTTTAAAGGTATTAAAGCGTCTAAGTTAGGAGATAAGTTTCTTGCCTCGGTTCAAGGAAGAGAAAGAGTTGAATTACCCCCAGCAATACAGGGAGTATGTACATTTACTGTAATTTAGCCAACTTAGATCAATCAATGCTTTACGAAACTATTTGGATACCAGATATGTCAGGTGAATAATTTGCTTCTGTTAGTACTAATATAGTACAGTTTGACAATCTCTCTTGCCCTGAAATCCTCTTTCAAACTAACTAATTTTTTGTTCCCTTGAGTGCGTGTCCAACAGTAGATTATGTTCTAGCTTTTATATTAACTGCATGGGAGTCTGCATATGATACCACCTTTGGATTTCAGATCATTATGAATTTATATTCCTGATACTGTATTCTGAGGTTTCTTCTTACCCTCTCCAATTCTGTAATGAGTTTCCTATTAGAAAAATAAAATATGTATACTTTTGACACATAATGGTCAGCAGCACATAAAAATCTTGTCTTAGCTTCTATTTTAAATAGTTCCTCTAGCATAAAGGTACACTAATAAGAAGAAACCAAATGAGAAATAATTTTTAAATTTTTAAAAAATTTTTTATTTTTAGTAGCTTTCAACATAAAAAACCTTGTCTAGAGAGATCTGGTTTAAATTTTAACTTTTACGTAAAAATTGTTTTGATCACGACACCTTGTCAAGTTAGTCTTTAACTTCCATTATAGCAATATTACAGTGTTTGATTTAATGAGCAGTCTCCCACAGAGAGGGATTTGAAAATGAAGAGTGGCATCCATTGCAAGAAATCTACAGATGCAAAAAAAATCAGTCTGTGTTGCTATTCCATAAATATGCTCTTTTTTTCTCCAGCAGAAGTATTACACTGGGGAAAACCACATAATACAATGAAATAATGAGGAGAAATTAAACAATTTTTCATTTTATGATGATTATGTTTTATAAGGGCATGAATTCTTCTTTGCTGAGAATTAAAGAACATTATGAAGCTCTGTAAAATGGAAATCAATTGAAAAAGGTGTATATGTTTGTATTGGGTCTGGCTGAGCTGGCATTCATTTCCCCATAGCAGCCCTCACAGTGCTGTGCTTTGCATTGGTAGCTAGAAGGGTGTTAACACACTGGTGTTTTGGCTGCTGCAGAGCAGAGCATCAGCACTGTAACATTCCTTTTGGGAGAGGACACAAGTAGGTCAGCTGACCCACATTAACCAAAGGGATATTCCATACTATATGATGTCAACTCAGATATAAAAGCTAAGGAAAGGAGCAAGGATGGGGGTATTTATTGCTTCCAATGGATGCCTGCTGAAGAACTGCTGTGCATGCTGAAGCCCTGCTGCTCGGGAGTGGCCGGACATCGCTGCTGATGGGAAGTAGAGAATAAACCTTGTTCACTTCGCTTTTGCATGAGCAAGCTTTTGCCTTAATGAACTGCCTTATCCCAACCCACAAGTTGTTTTCCATCTTACTCTCTCCCCTCTTTACAGCTGGGAAGGGAGTAGAGTGGGTGGGTGGGCACCTGGTGTCCAGCCAAGGTCAACCCATCACAATGTTGGAGGATTGTTTTATTTTCAAGCTGGCTTTTATTTTCAATGTAGTGTACAGAAAGAAAGAAAGAATGACATTATCTTGCAAACTCTTAGTTTCTAATTATTGTGCAGTCTGGAGGGCAGGTTTGCTAGCGTGTCATAAGCAACAAAGAAATTGAAATGGTCATCTTAGCTTTAATTCAATTCATATGGACTTTCTAGGATTATTTAATTCAAGTCACTGTGTCCTAAAAGGTTTTAAGGGGCTTATATTAATAGGAGTAAAGAGTGAAAAGTATGAAAGATGAGAAATACATTTTTCTTTATAATACCAATTTGTTACAAAAATAAAGGAAACGGCTACAGTAAATTTCAGCATTTAAGAGAATTACTCTGTTTATTGTCAATATAGAGAAATAGGCACACAGAAGTAGTTTTGTTCCCTACTAGGATAGATATCTTATGTAGTTCAAAGAATTAAATACATTTTAGGTAGTTAAAGTTAAATGGGATCAATTATACTAATTTTTAAAAAAATTAATATTTTAATTAAATTTCATTTTTTGTAAGCACCACGTAGGCTAATTAAAAGTCTTCTCTTACCTGATAGCTAAAAGAAACATAACTATTCAAGAGTATCTTCTCTTTACATATATTTTTTTATTTATCACCAGCTTCTATCAATCGTAGACTTTATTTTAAAATTCTAAACATGTCACATCTTTTAAATAATGTGAGAGCAATATATACACATATAAATTAATTCTGAGTTACCTATTACAGTATTTCAGATAAGCTGTCTTCAACTATATGATCTGTGAGTAGTACTTACTGGATTTTAGTGCTGTGAACTCCCCATCTCCAAGTGCTGATAATGTTAGCTGTTTTGTACTAGCCAAGAAACAAAGTCTTAAAAGCTGAGTTGGTGCCTAGTGAAGTTCTTTGATGGCTCCCAGGATCAAATCTCAAATTTCAGCCATGCTGAAAGATCTAAACAAGCAGCAGTTACAAACTTGGGAGTCACTTGTTAGGATTCTTATCCATTCTTGAGCAGTTATTGCCCAAGGACAGGATAGAATGTCATGTGCCTATCCTCTGTCTTTGCTGGTTCTCTGGAAACTCTAGACATGCTACTACCCAAAATAAAAATCAATTTTCAGATCTGATTTGAGCACCAGAGACTGAGTAAAAACCATGATGTTGTAAACCCTTTTCAAGAAAACCATATTATGTTAATGAAAAGACCAATGAGAACTCACTAATAAGTCTATTTTTTTTAGTTCCCCATTAAGAAATTGTGTCAGATCACTGATTTTATTTAATTTTTGATCCCTTCATTAGTACTTTTCTACTAAGATGAAGAATCCCTTCTTAAAGTATTGTTCAGAAAACACTGGTGTCCAGTTTATGTATAAATTTGTTAATAAGAAATTGAACAAAAAAATTGGAAAACCAATATTGCATCTTTGAAGAAAAAAAAATCTGAAATGTGTGACAGTTTAACCTCCTAAACTGAATTTGTTTAATTGCAATCTATTTAAATAAGACTTTTTTATCTGTTCTGGAAAAACTAACGCAAGTTTGCAAAGGACCAGTATAGGATAAAAAATACAGAAAATAAAACAGAAGATTAGACATAGAGGGAAACTGATGATGTGGCCTCAAAACATATGAGGCCAAAGGCGGCACAGAAAACCAATCTGTATCTGCCAGGAGAAAGAAAACAAATAAACACTGTGAAAACAGATAAGATTGAAGGTCATATATTTTTATTGATTAGCAGTCAGAAATACCCATTTACTTCAATGCAGATTTCTACCTACGACAGAACAGCCTCTGCTGGAATAGCTAAAGCACAACTCTCCCAGTGATGCTACTCCACCAAGTGACTTGCTCCTTGAAGTTACAGATTGTTGACGTATGAGATCACCAATCATTCCTACACTGTGACACGTGGAACTGATGGAAGATACCACCAAGGTCATCCTTACAACTTCAAGACCAGTATTTATCAGCTCTCCAACCTCCAAATGTGCAGCAAGGTCCTGAAAATTTTTAAAGTGGAATACAAAATCCTTCCTGCAACCTTTTGAACGAGAAGACTTAGTACCTCCCTTGTTTTGGAAATGGAACTTGACATTTTGACAACTATTTGCCTGGATGTCAGAGATATCTGCCCTGGTGTAAATATAAATAATATGTACTCAATTTGTAAGCCTCTGAACAGTCTGATTACATAAGCATAGCAGTTATAGGTTGAATGTCACCTCAAAGTCTAATGCTCTGGTGATTTTTACACTAAATATAAATACACAATTATAAGAAAATGCTTGAACAAGGAAATTACATTATATGGTAAAAATGGTTGATTTACAAGAGAAAGGATATGGTAAGTAGGTGAACAGATGGAAGTGGTGAGAGCAGAATCACAGAAAAGGCTGATGTGACATTAAGGAATAGATTTTTGGATGTTCTAATAAGTATTTTTCTTAAGGATTTATTCAAATGCCTTGAATACTCCTGCAAAGCTTCATTAAGAAGTCAAAACATGTTTGTAATATAATCTTTATGCTTACAGTGTTTATGAAGAGATTCTCTTAAGTGACATACTTTCTCTTTTCTGCTACATCTTTTGTTTTAGTTTTCTATTGCTGTGGTAAATGACTTCTGCAGCAAAGTCATAACTAGTATTTCAAAATAATTTTCCATTATATCAATAAGAGCCCACTTCAGCTTTTTTCCATCTAATTTAGGCATCTTGCTAAATACTGAATATAAATAAAATGGAAATATACAAATAATAATGTAAGTAACTATGTTTAAATTTAATAATGTGGAAGGCTTTATTTTTATCTATGGTGAAGAATATTCAGGTCACTTGGACAGGAATTCAGTTTCTTGATTAGTGGAGACCAAGTATTTCTACTACATATTCCTTTTAAGAAATGAGCAGAGAACACAACTGATGGAGCAAAGAATTAACTCTTGGAAGGGGAGGAAAAAGTGGAAGAAAGAGTCCATGAGAAGTACAGATTTCAGTGCATACTGCTTCAGGTGGGAGAGTTACAATCCATCAAGGTTGTTGATTTGAAATATCTAAAGTAATTGAGTAAAACAAAAAAAAAAACAAATGAAAGTAGAATATTACGTAAAAAAATTCCATTTTGTTCAGGATGGGAAAAAAAAAGGAAGGAAAAAAGATAGTGAAGGCAGAGTAAAAACTCAGGGCCTTATCTCCTGCTAAGTAGAAAAACCCATTTATATTAATGAGGACTTCTGCTTAAAAATTGATGGCATTATCTTGCCCACAGTAAGAATTGTTAAAGTACCATCAATAGCAAGGAACAAAAAGAGATTAGGTCATCACTAAGGAGGTTACTCGAGATCTATTCTCTCAACCTTTTTTCATTGATGAGTTGCAGAATCCCCTCAACCATAAAGAATTAGAGTTATCATAAACCTCTGTAGATGGCTTTCACATTCAAAATTTGTGCTCTTGACAACCTGCATCACTTATGGACTTTACAGACATATGATCTATGAGTTCTTTCCTTTCCATCCATCACTTTTGCAAAATCTCAGAATCATTCAAACTGGATGGGGCCCCAGGAAACCATTAGATTAAACAAGCTGTTGACTCTTAGTTATTTTTATATTTAAACATAGGCTACCATTTCAAAATACTATGAAAGTCATCCAAAATAGCCAATACTCAGTTAAGCCAGATTCCCTGAGTACCATTGATAGCACATACAAAAACACTAAAAAAAAAAAATTCCACCCTAATATGTATGGTACATGACTTGAGACTCAGGTCTCAATATAAAATTGATTTTAGTACTTTGCTGACTGTACTAGAAAACTTGGGTTGATTCTGGAGAGTCTAAATATTTAAATTTTTATCTAGTGATGTAAATAACCAGGCACCCTCATATCTGAACTAGGTTTACAGGAAGCAAAAGCCTAATATGTTTTTTTTCTGGTTATTTTTTGTTTCCTGTCCTTGGAGGTAAGGATATATTCCTCCTTCTTACATATTTCCTACTGCCACAGCAGGCATTGTAGGAAGTTATGCCCATCTGGAGGAAGTTAAAGGTCTTGCTGGAAAGTCAAAAATTGAAGTTGCTGTTTCTAGGAATTTGGAGGGAGCAATGGATCAGACTATGAAAATAAGGAAAGAACTTCTGTACTTCAGAAACAAAGCCTGTTAGAAACTGTGGAACAGCTATTTGGATAAATTGGAAGAAAGTTTAAAAGTCCAAATGCCATGGCAAATGGTATTTACGATGCAAATGCAAATTCCAAATGCTCCAAATACCATTGCAGAGCACAGAACTGTCCTATGGCATGTATAGAAAAGGAAATAAATTCCTTTATAAGAAGAAAATTAAGTTTATTATAATATTCCAGTAATAATTTCTCACTTTTGCAATGGATTTCTAGAAAGTTTGTTTTTTAAATGAAAATTGACATTTTCTAACTTCTCCAGTAAGTTAGAAAAAGAAAAAAAGAGATGAAAATCACAGCTGGTCTCTTATATCTTCTTCTATCAGCACTTCAGTGAATATACAGTAATATACAGTAACTCACCATATCTAGCATACTTTCTTCTCAAAGGTACAGAGATAATTTTCTTACTTTTAACAATAAGATGAGAACCTCATGGATCACCACAAGGACAGAGAGATTGCTCACAAATTACCATCACAGGTAAACCAGGTGCAACTCTGGGAAGACTAATTTATTGTCAATTAAAAATAGAGAAGGATAGTGAGGAGCAAAGGCAAAATGAAAAGCACCTTCCCTCCACCCCCTCTTCTTCTCAGGCTCATCTTTGCTCATTCTTCCCCTAAGTGGTACAGGGGGTTGGGGAATGGTGTCAGTTTATAAAACTTCATCTCTGCCATGGGCAATCAGGAAATGCAGCTTCCTTCAGAGCACTTTCACCTGCTCCCACGTGAGATCCTCCATGGTCTGCAGGTGGATCTCTTCTCCACTGTGGATCTCTTCTCCACAGTGAATCTCCATAGGCTGAAGCAGCACAGCCATGGTCTGCACCAAAGACTGCAGTGGAATCTCAGCTCCAGTGCCTGAAGCACCTCCTTCCCCTCCTTCTTCACTGACCTTTGTGTCTGCAGCATTGTTTCTTTCACCTTTTTCTGACTTTTTTCTCAAAGCTGCTACTTGAACCTTTTAAAATATATTTTGTCAGAGATGACACCAGTGTTGTTGATGGGCTCAAGCTTTTGTCAATGGTGGGTCGGTTTTGAAGCCCACTGAAGTGGCTGTGCCAGGCATGGGGCAGCCCCACATCTCTTCTCACAGGGGCCACCTCTGCAGCCCCCTGCTGCCAACACTTTGTCATGAAAATCCTATATAGGGGGCAATATTAGGGGCAAGTGCAAATGGCCAAGAACCTTCAAAATGGGCATTAATAGAAATATTTTGAAAATGATATGTCAAGATGTCCCTGGAATACAACAAAGAAACCAAGCAAAGTGACACATTTAGTCACCGACTCATATTTACTGATAGATTTGCCTGTTAAGAATATTATTTAATGCTACCTTATTTTAATAAGCCTAAAATAAATTAAAAATATGTCTGTTTAGATTTTCACTTCCTATACTGCACATTTTTACTTCCTGTGACCATGGCACTGAAGTTACCATTTTAATAATTGTAAAATTACAGATTTTTCAGTCTTGTATTTTAATTTCCTCATTAGACAGCCAGGTGTCTCATAATTTATTTAGAACAGATTGTGCTAGAAACTTTCCTTAGAGATTTTGCAACTGTATGGAAAAAATTTGATTTCAAATGCAAGTCTGAGCTTTTTAGAGTTACACTCAACTAGAAATTTGCAAGACTGATTACAAGATCCTTGAGTGGCCTTCAGCAATTTAACAACCATTGACAGTCCAGCAGAGGGAATCCAAAAATTTATTAAAACAGTAGGTACACTTCCTTGTGCCAGATAAAATAGACTGGTTGACATGAAGTCAAAAAGTGACTTTACTTATTAAAATTTCTTATAAGAAAAACACATACATATAATAAATTCCCTCTTTCCTAAAATCCTCTGTTATTTCGTCAGTTTAGGTGTAGCTTGAAGCATTGGCCATGAATAACAAAACTGTTCTGAAATTTGTTTTTATAGTGGAAGAAAAACACATATCCTGTTAATGCAAATGTATATCTGAATGTTTTTATTTTCCTTCACCAAAGTAATTTCATAAAAAGTGTGTAAGAATTTATGACTTTAATTATTCAGTGTTATTGTGAAGCTAGTTTCCAAAGAGGAAAAAAAATCTGAATGGATGACACACATGCACTGAATATCCTTAGAAAGACAAACTATCAGAAGATTATATTTTTATTTAAATTTTTTTTATCAAAGCATTTTAAAGTTCTCGTAAAGTTCTTGATGATAAAAATTACTGTTAGAGCTGAGAGTTTCCTTCAAAACTAACTAACCAACAGTATTGTTGATTAGTTCAACTGTATAATAGTTCAATTGTACAATTTCAAAGTACAATTGGACAATATTCTCTTCAAATATTCTTAGAGTATTCTAAAAATCTTACTTTGAATAAGTAAAACGTAGAATAGGCTTTAATATATGGGCAGATAGTACAAGCAAAAATGAAGAAGTCAGTTGACTGGTCCAGGTTAAGACAAGGGATTATTCCCCACTATTCAACACCTACTAACTGCATTTTTGGATTCCATGTACAGTTTTGGTCAACCAATGATAAAGTGGATCAATTACAGCAAAAGACTGCTAAGATGATTAGGAACCTGGAACATAATGTGTATGGAAAGCAACTGAGGGATCTGGGTTTATTTAACCTAGAGAAGATTAGGGTAAAAAGGGATTTAATTACTGCCTTTCATGCCCCTAAAGGGGTTGTAATAGAAAAGACCAAGGTATATTCCTAAGGGGCAATAGTCGTAAGGAATTCAGTCCTCAATATCAAGGAGTAAAACTCACCCTCTCTATGTTTCATTTATACTAAAATGTTGATAATTACAATAGTTTTTTATTACTGATAGCCACCTGTTCTTAATCAGAGACATCTATCATTAGTTAGGAAGAGACAGATTCTTGTTTGTTGGTGTCGCATGAACATGAGTATATTGATACCATTCTAGCCTCTGGAGGTCATAGCTTGATATCAAAGAGCATTCATATTTCCCTGTGAAAAGAAAAATGGGAAAGTAAAGTGTTATGTTTTAACTGATTTCCTAGTCTGGAGAAAGAAAAAGGAAAAAAGAAAATATTATATTATTTTTCCTATTTTTTTTTCTTTTAAGAAAAAGAGATTATATTGACACTGAAAAAAACCAAAATTCACATTTAGAACTTAATTCTCAGAAACAGAATCTGAAAGACTTGTAAATTCTTGCTGAAACTTGCTTTAACTTGGATTTGCACAGATTTAGGGAATGAAATGCAGATGAGGACAGGCAGCAACCAAAACCAGATACACTCTCATTTTCATGTAGTTGTAATAAAATCACAGAGAAGACAATGCAGAAAAATAAAAAGAGCAGTAATAGCAGTTGAATGCATTTTTTTTGTTGTTGTTGCCAGACTAGTGTGATTAATGGAACAGCTGAAAAAATAACTGTGGTATAAGTGGGCAAACAGATCCTGGATTAGCACCAGACAGGTTAAGACTTCAATTTTTCTGTTATTTTTCCCATGGCGTACTCAGTGACTTACAGAAGTGTACCCAATAGACCAGAGAGAGGTATTAGTCTAAATGGGGAGTTGTGTGTACAACTTGAAGAAATCAAAGTCAGCAGTCTGGGGACCCCCACAGCAAATCCTAAGTAATCCTATCTCATCAATATGTGTAAGTCCTACAGGTGTATAAAATGCCTCCTTTTTTAACAGACTTGGAATGCTGGAGGTTTGTACGTCTGTAGGGGGTGTGTTCTAGGGATACTGGAAGGGGCATCCTGGGAGATGAAGTCCCTAATGGACGCCCGCACATGTGGGCACTGGGGCACCACATGGTGATTGGTTAAGAGAATCACGTGTTGTTTGGAAGTGCATATAAAAGTTACTGTTTGCTTCCAATAAACAGGTTTGGTTGTTTGGACCCTCAACCAACTGGGTCATGTGGGTTTATTATTTATTATATTAATAAACGCCACATATGTCCATTCACTGTGCAGAAGTGACTTGCTGATTATAAGGACATGCAGATCTTGTAGGTGTTTTATTATCAGAGAACCAGTTCATGAATAATCTTTCATATATTTCTGCACAGATTGGCTGGCAGTGTTGTTATTTTGAGAATTTTTGAATTAAGCTATTCATTTAAATACACAATGTACTACCTAACCTTCCCTTAGGGTGAAACTCACCCTTGCAGAGGACTTGCACACTATGCATCACTGAAGTCATGGTAATGCTCTGAAAGAAGAAATATTTTAACCAAAATAATTAATATTTCTACAGATATTGTACGCTTTTTTTCTTTATTTTCTCTTTAACACCTCTCAGTTGGTTAAATAATAGAGATCCTCCCTCTCAGTTACCTCAACAACTTTTTCACTCATCTTCCCCATTTTTGCCCTATATTGCAAGGCCCCTCTCCTTCATGTCTCCACCAGTTTTTTTGTCTTCCAGAGATTAACTATTTGTCTTTGCTTTCCTGGTCCTTCATAATTTATTCCTGGACTAATTAACCTTCCTGTCATTACCATAAGGGACCATTTCAAACCCTTGGTCAACATTTGGTGTTAGACTTTCCCAAGCTCTTGCTATACTTTCAAACAAGCTTCTCTGACCTCTGTAAATCATTCTAGATATCTGCAAAGTTACTTTATTATTCTTTTTTAAGTCCTCCTCCGATCTGCTTTTGGTAACTATACTGCTGAGATTATGGCCTCTCATGTCTTACATACATATATAGATACACATATATATATATATATATATAATGTATATAAAATGTTTATGGACAGTGCAAATAGGTTCAAGTTCTGTCCTGATTCAAAGCTAACTGTATATGAGGCAGCCTTGAGGATATTTATCTAGTAAGAGGCAGGGTATGTTGCTTACACAGATCATGATATGTAGTTGGTTGTACATGTTCCTGAGTTGACCTAAGAAATGGATAGGGCTTTTTTCCCCCCTTTCTTGTCACCTCCTGTAAACTGTTGCCTTGTTTTCCAGTTTCTCTATGCTCTGTTTTGTCCTTCTGTTGTAACTATCTTTGCCCTGGGATTGTGAGTGGCTGGAGCAGCAGCCATGGGAGTTTATTTGCTTGTGGTTTTTGCCTGATTTTTTTTTTTTTTAAATATGAAAAAACATAAAATGATTCAACTTGATTGTTCTGGTTCGTAGGGATTCTAGCTGTAGAAATTCAGAATAAATCACATTATACTGATTATTATTAATGAACTAAAAGGACTTGCTATCCAAACAGCATTTTAATGGATATTTAAGTAAGCATTTGTGCTTCTGTGCTGCTTCTCTGATTCCAGTCAGTACTGAGTCTCCTCAACTAGAAATAAAACCCTTGCAGAAAAGCATCACATGGCCATGGTTGAAGCAAGATGGCCTGAAGTGCTTCAGTGCCAAGTCTCAACTGTCCATTTGGGTCACCTTTCCGGGCAATACACAAAACCAGAATGTCCTCCTCCTGTAATGTGGGCAGGGTGACAACCTGTGGCCAGCGTGCCCAGGCATATTAGCACAGGCCCAACAGCTGGTAAACTTCATGCAGCATTGAGAACAGGTTGTAGTACCAGTATGAGGCAACATTAGAAGGTATTTGACAGAGACAGTTTATGGTCTATATCTTCCAGACAGAATGCCAGCTTGATTATTTACAGCTGGAACATTTTTTGGTAGTTCAGATCCAAAACTATAAAACGTGTGGACAGCTCCTAAGGAGCTCTTTGTACTGACAGTGTGCAGCTGCTAAATATGCACACAGTACAAAAAAAACAAGCAGATTTTAACACCAGCTATAGACTAAACCAAAGAAAAAACACAGCTACTGAGTTCTTTTGATTAGGTTTCCTGTGGTACTTGAAGATATTGCTTGTACATACTTTTGGCTACCACACAACTGTAACTGTGAGATAGTAGTACAACACTGAGAAAATGCTAGCTTGCTGCATTAATATTCTGGCTAAGTCAAGTAGTTCAAGTGTTAACAAAAAATGTCTGGACACAGAGCTTTGTAAAAAGAACCTGTATCAGGATTCAAAACAGATCTTATTACCAGCACTCTTAGAAAAAATTATATTTGTTAGATGGACTACTGATGCTCTTATTGGTCACTTGCAATTTTAAAGTTATTATCACAGAATCACAGAATATTCTGAGTTGGGTGAGACCCACAAGTATCATCAAGTCCAGCTCTTCACTGAAGGGCCCATATAGGGATCAAACCCACAACCCTGGTGTTATTAGCACCATGCTCTAACCAACCTAATATCAGGATAAATAGATCAGTGAGGAATATGTACCAAATGTTTGAGAAAAAGAAACCATGTGATGATCTGGGATGTGATTGTTATGTAGAAGCTTACCCCAGGAGTACTGCAGACAGAGTATTCTGAGTAATGTCCTCTGCTGTTACCTGTGTAGGTGTAAATTTATATTAATGTTTATATCTACACAAAAGCAGCAGAATATTCCCTGAGAGCAAGAGAGGAATCTCTGGGTATTTTTGTCTTCTTTAATGTGGTATATTTTCTGAGAAGAAAGTTAATTTAAAAAGTAGTTCTGTCATGAGTATTTGCAAAACTAGCAATGTTGACCTCAGAATAATTTCTCAAATGTCATGAGCTGAATAAAACCACTGAATCTATTCTGAATAGATTCTTTCTTGGGAAAGAAGTCTAAGCTAGGTATTCAGAACCACTGTTCACAAAATATTCTACAGATGGAAAAACAGAAACATGAGTACAAAGAGAATATTTTCTATGTTCGGTTATCACTAACACTTAACTGAATAAACACTTTGTCATTTGTGTTAAGGAAAAGAAAAAGGAGAATAACTGGAGAGAATACATTCAAAATTATCTGATCCCTGTATTTGTATCCAAATCCTGATTCTGTATGTTTGTGTTCATTTAACCAGAAACAGAGCTATAATGGTCCACCGAAATTCACTGGGAGCTGTGTTGTTGCAGTCTGAAATTCAAATACCAACAGAAAAGGAACTGCTAGGATTAAACAGGAAACCTTGGGCCACAGGACCTGAGGAAAAACCCACCATCTGAAAGACCAGACAAGATCCATTGTCCTGGTCTCCCCCAGGAGGATGTAGAGAGACTTTGCATGATGCTGTCAGATATTGTTTTCTCCCTCCCCGTGTAAATCCTTCTTTCCGGTAAAGCTGATCACCCTTCCCCAATGTAACCCTGCTTACTGGAAATATCAAATCCTTTTTCCCCAAAATGTAAACACTGTATCCGAGAAATGTAAAATCATTTTTCCCCTTATGTCACCCCTGTTACTGGAAATGCTAATAGATTGTGGAACCCCCTGTTTGGAATAATCCTACCTCCCCATTAGCATGTAAGCCCCTGAGACCCTTAAATAGCACTCACGTGTTCAATAAATCATTCCAGTTTTTGCCCCTGTATCTGGGATCGAGCTTTATTGGAACATTACGGTGTGCCTAAAAATGCTATTAGAATCTGTATCCTACTGCTCAATTACACTTTGAGGGGGCAAGATGTATCGTAAACATCCACTGGTCAGATTATGTGACTAATATGTCTGTTCTAGAACAGGCAGCAGTCACAAGTATTGAGGCTATGTTGCTGAGAACACAGCTGCGTTGGGCAGGGCACATCTTCAGGATGAAGGACCACCGCCTCCTTAAGATATTGCTTTATGGTGAACTTGCCACTGGCTGCCGCAAGAGAGGAGCCCCGAAGAAAAGATACAAGGACTCCCTGAAACAGCATCTCAGCCTTGGCCATATTGATCACCATAACTGGTCTACTCTGGCCTCAAATCGGGAGGCCTGGAGACACACCATCTATAACGCTGCGTTTCCTTTGAGAAAGCACGCAGGATCGCTCTCGAGGAGAAAAGACAATGCAGAAAGAATCGTGTCTTGCAGAATATACCACCTAAGGAGTCTTTCTGCTGTGCCTTTTGCAATCGGATATGTCTATCTCATATTGGCCTCATTAGCCACCAGCGTACCTGTAACAAATGTGGATAGAGCCTTCCTAAATCTTCATTCGCGAAGCCCAGCCATGACGACACTGTGTGCCTAAAAATGCTATTAGAATCTGTATCCTACTGCTCAATTACACTTTGAGGGGGCAAGATGTCCTATACTACGTGCAGAGGGTGTAGGAGCTATATTATTGAAGGCAAATCAATGAGTTAAGTTCTTCTAGACACTCAATATATGTGCATTCTTACTATTTAAAAGAAATAAATATATATGCAATAATCATTTTGAATGAATAAGCTTATTGGGAAAAAAAGTCCTGCAAGCAATTCCAGATCATATCACAGAAGCACAGAATGGTTTGGGTTGAAAGGGACACTGAAGATCATCTAGTTCCAACCACTCTGCCATGGGTAGGGACACCTTCCACTGGGCCAGGTTGCTCAAAGTCACATCCAACCAGGCCTCGAACACTTCCAGGAATGGGGCAGCCACAACTTCTCTGGGCAACCTGTTCCAGTGCCTCATCAGTCTCACAGTGAAGAGTCTCTTCCTAATATCTAATCTCTCAGTTTAAAGCTGTTCCACCTTGTCCTATCACTACATACCCTTGTAACAAGTCCTTCTCCAGAAATCTTGTAAACCTCCTTTAGCACTGGAAGGTGCTAGAAGATATCCATGGTGCACAGTCCAGCTGTCTCAGCCTTTCTTCACAGGAGAGGTGCTCCAGTCCTGCCCTGTTCATCCGTGTGGCTCCCCTGTGGACTCACTCCAGCAGATCCATGTCCCTCATGCGTTGGGGGCCCAAGAGCTGAATGCAGTACTCCAGGTGGGGTCTCATGAGAGTAGAGTTGCAGAATCAGCTCCGCAGACCTGCTGGCAGTGCTACTTTTGATGCAGCCTTTTTGGCTGCAAGTGCATATTGCCAGGTCATGTTGATCTTCTCATCCAGCAACACCCGCAGGTTGTTGGAAGTTATCATCAGCATATTCCAGGACACTCCAGTTGCTCATACCCTGCTGTGTTGTCTCTCCAACAGATGTCGGGGTGGTTGAAGTCCCCCACCAGGACCAGGACTTGTGAATGTGAGTCTTCTCCTATCTGTCTGTAGAGGGCCTGATCCATTCAGTCTTCCTGGTCAGGTGGCCTGTAGCAGATCCTCACTGTAATGTCACCTGTCCGTGCCCTCCCTTTAATCCTGACCCATAATCTCTTAGTTGGCTCCTCATCCAATCTCAGAGCTCCATGAACTCCCTCTGGTCATTGGCATAGAGGGCAACACTGCCTCCTCATTTCTTCTGTCTCTCCTTCCTAAAAAGTCTATATCAATAAAAAAGGTTTACTTTTCTAAAACTTCTAAATAAAACAATTTTAATGCTAATTTATACAAATATAATCAATTAAATCCAAATCAACTGTAAAATTAAAAGGACTTTGTATCACAGTAATTCCAAGGGAATTGATTTTATTTGAATAAACAACCTTGAATCTGACACAGGTTTCTGAGCTTTGAAATAACAAAGGGGAGAAGAGGAAGGTAACACTGGGATGATTAGCAGGATGAAGTGAGTCTCTGAAATAAATTATTGTCTTGTTGGGTGAAAATGGGATAAACAAAACCTTGCTTTATATTGTATTTATTTTACACTAAGCAATAGCAAAGACACCATCTAGATGACAAGGTGATAGAGTGTGATTTTCTTTCTGTCAGAAACAGCAGCCAATTTCAGTCTCTTTCAGGCAGATTATAGACTCACAGAATTATGTAAACTGAAAAGGACCTCTGGATGTCATCCAATCCAACCTCCTTCTTGAAGCAGGCTCAATGGGTCGGGTTGCTCAGGGCATTGTCTGGCTGAGTTTTGAGCAGCTCCAGTGATGGAAATTCTGTAATGCCTCTGGCCAGTGTACTTCAATATTTTGCTGTTCACATGGTGAGGTCTTTTCTTATATCTAAGAGGAATTTTCCTTGCTCCAAGTTGTGGATTTTGCCTTTCCTCCTGTTATCATCCTGTGCCCTTGCATTAGGTAACTGAAGACAGAAATTAACAAAACAAACTCTCTTGCCTCTTATGAGGCCAATATACCTCTTTGTGTGTGTGCCAGCCACTCAGAACAGGAGCACCTTGATCCTTGCATCGAGATTGCAGCATGTGGCAACGAAGCACGTGCTTTAACTTGTTTGTATGTCTGGGTAAACCTGAATAGAATTTAGTCCCTGTTCTAACAAGGACTGCATGGGTAGCCAGTATGCAAAGGGATCCTATTATGCATTTGCAGAGAATTCACACTAAGTGCAAAACCAGCAGTTTAGCTCTGTAGGTCAGCCTGTACATGCAATCATGGACAGTTGCCTAGGATTTCTGGGAGCCATGCAGCACATTCAAAACTATTACTACTGTAAATGGGCTGTTTGGCATTGAGAAATCGTGGACAGAGAGACCATATTAAGCAGGATCAATGAGAGAGCTATATCCACTTAGTTCCACTTCACTACATCTTCATCTGCCACCTATCATTGCTGTTGGTGCTTCAAGCTGAAAGAAGTAGTGCAAAATAATATCACATGATTTAGAGTTGCTTTTATTTCTATGCAGAAGCTTCGTCTGAATTGCGTTCTTCTGGGTGACTGTACTTTTTGATGAAGTTTGTCTATATTTGCTTTATTTTCTGACATTTGTATTTTTGGGGCATTGCTTTAGTATCATAAGAACTTTTTTACTTTATGCATAACACATTTAGTCAGAGAATGGCTGCCGTGGACCATCACATGTAATATTGGAAAAATAGGCAATATATGGGCACATAGTTTCCAAGTTTATTTTTCACCTGTAATTCAAGCACCTGTTTTATACCTACACATAATGACTTTATTTACATTAATAAATTTTCAAATCACAGTTAAGCCCATAGATAAACCTCAGCATTGATCATTCAAGCATAGACAGTTCACATATCAAAGGAAGAGAACATTCAGAGTAGGGAGGACCATTCCATATAAACATTATTGATAGAAATCATATTATGGAATAATGTAAGTATATTCTATCCTGAAGAACAGAAAGAGACAATGCAAATGTATTTTTGATAATATGAGAAAAGTTGTGATTATGAGTAACTTACATAAAGCCTTTGAATGACATATATTCAAAACCATTTCTCTTATATATACATATAAACATATATTTACACAGTTATTGCGGTATTGTCTGTATCCTATTCTCATTTGACATCCTATTGTCATTTGGTTCTTATGATAAACTTACTTAGTATCCCACATGGGGAACTTTGTGCTCTTCTACATGCTCTAGAGGTGATCATGTCACCAATAGGAATCTTGCTCTTACACAGAGCACGAATGACATCTATCCAAGAGGAACTTTTAAGGTGCATTTCTTCCAACTTTCCTGGGCATGTCTACATGGGCAGCAGTAGTAGTGGCAGGACCAGCCAGCACATTTGTACTCACGTGGTTACCCGAGGTACCTGGAGCAATACCTTTAGGCTTTGTTATGATTTGTATTTTGTATTTGTATTTTAAGTTTTCTGTTCCTCATTCTCTCCTCTATTGAAGCCCAGCAGATTTTATTAGGGTTATGGGTTAAGGGAAAATCTCTACTTACCTCTGCATTCTAGCTTGTAACTTTGTTAGTGGCAGCATCATTTTCCCTTTTGTTTTTATGGCAGCTGCCCTTTCTGTAGTTTCTATTTCTCCTGTCACTCATACGGTTTGTCAGAGAAAAATGCAAAGTCTATTTTCAAGTACTCTTGAAGATGGAAATGGGGAGAGAAAGACTTGTACATTCCCTCCAAGTAACTTTCTGTAAACATGGCTCATTAAATGGAGGGCAAAAGGCAGATGGAAACTATTGCGTGCTGACAGCTCCTTGAGTGCTCTGCTGAGGCTTTCCAGATATATATCTCACTTTGTGCCACCAAATGGAAGTTCTAATCCACACTGCCAATGCTACACAAACCTAGAAGGTATAAATTAACAAAGATGTGTAGTCCTTTGGGAAAGTGCCAGTATTACTCAGCACATTTTTCATATTTTTTCTTTTTCATTTTTTTTTCTTTTTTACTATTCCTCTCCTAAAAAACCCTAGCATGTTTTTCTCACCACCACTGAGCACTGAAATAGCATTTCAATAGATTTACCAATTTTAATTACAAGGTTTCATTCCTGAGTTTGCAGGACCATCACTGTGTGGATGCAGTTCGCTCTTTTTTTTCCACATTCACACTGTTTTGCATTTTAATCTACACTAAATTATTCTATCAGTTACTCAATATTCAAAGGTCATTTTCTCAGTTATTCCCAGTCAGCCCTCAACTTAATTTTCCTTAAGAGCTTGATATTCTTAGGAAACAGAGTAAACTCTTTCTCCACATTATCTGTGAATCCACTCAATGATGCATGCTATGTTTTTCTTTATCAGTTATAAAGGGACAGTTTAAAATTACATTTTAATAAAATTCTATATCTTCATAAGATTTCTTTTACTTTTTGAAATTTCAAGAAATTAGAATTGATTTGTGAAATGGTCTATTTCAGGCCTAAAAAATGTGCAGCTTTTATTAATATTCAGTTTAATATTTCAGTTTAATATTTGTGACCGCATGGAACTATCATCTAAAACCAGGGTAGAAAGATTGTCAGTACTTCATCCTTAGCACTGTGTTTAAAGTCTGTTCCAGATAGATTCTTTCAAAATAAGAGAGCCAGTTTTATAATTTTATTTATTTTAGGAGGGTCTCTTCTACTTTTAACCTGAAAAGTGTCTTTTTTTTAAATTTTCTTTTATTTTTTTAAAACTCTGGGTAGGATTGTGTTATGATTCACAATGTTAAGCCATGTTAAGTCAAACTGAGTAGGATTTTGGAACACTTTTTCAGTGGCTGGGATCCACGTGGATTATTTCAGGGAAGATCTATGCCCTTCCAGTTAACAAAATGAGGTGCTTAGAGGGTGCCTAAGAGGCTGAGGAGGAAGGAGGGTTTTCTGCTAGAAAGTATAAAGACAAAAGCTTTCTATCATAGCTTTCTATCACAGAAGAATAGGGAAGCTCTTGGGGAACTTATAACATATACTTTTGAAGTAAAAACAAAACCCAAAAGTTTCCTTGTTTGGAAATCAAAACTGTCTTTCCAAACAGTCTTATGATTAAAGGTACTCCATTCTCTCAAGACCAAACTCACACTTTGTATCTGCCTGTCAGCTTGCTTTCTGGTTGATCCCACAAATACTCAGGTAGTCAACTGTAATCAAAACATTGCTAAAGCCATCACATTTGCAAAAAGTCTCAGAGGAAACCTTTCAGACTACATGGCTGACTTCCCGTTCAGACTTTGCCAGAGTAGTTTGCACCATGGAAAGAGGATCCTATTGTATCAGCTATGATTAAATTAAAATTCATTTAATTACTTCTTAATTTATTACATAAGCACAGGAAAACCACTTTTGTTTGTGAGATTTAGATATATCCATTAACACACTTTCTGTAAGAATTGTACCTTTCAGCCTAACAGTTACATCCTATGTGTGCAAACACGAAGTGTTTAGCCAGTCAAAATTCAGGCTTTTCAATTGCTCATATAACACTATCAAAATGGCATTTCAAAATATCTACATACATTTACTAATGAGATAATTGCAACTTATTCAAAAGATTGACCTAAATTACTGGTTTAGTTACATATTAGATTAATCCCCTGTCTCTTGCTGAGTTAATTCTTGATAAGGAGAAGGTAGTAGATTGCCAGAACCTGGTGAACTTGTCCATGGTGGGCTGCTGAAGAAACTGAAAGCCCTTAAGAGATTTCAAGCTCTGCTTCTGGCAGAGAGGAGCTGAACATTTCATCTACTGTCACCAGATTCTCAGTGTTGAGCATGACCTTCTTAATACCAGTATGTACTTTTGTCTTTGTTTTCTCTAGAGCAAATTTACCTTTTTCAGAGTTGATCTACTGGAAAAACTACCTTTGTTATTATTTGTATGATGCTTTTCATCAGCTAAATTCAAGAATTTTAAAAGAGCAAACTGGGTATCTCTGAGATGTCATAGAAATGCAGTGTGAACTTGTGAACATTGAATTGCTCAGAGATTACACAGAAAACTCCATTGGCCCTACTTCTGTGCCCAAAACGTCTGCCCAGTAAAAGGTACAGGAGAAATTATTCCGGCAAAAGAACTCCATCAGCCATTTTGGTATCCTGAAAGGCATGTGGAATGGCAGATGTCAGTGGTGAATTACACATGTTGAAGATTTCCTCTATCCCAAAATGAAGAGGGGAAAGAGGACTTGCAGATTGTCTACCTTTGATAGAAGGAAAACTGATAGTTACATATAGAAAATAATATTTATTATTTTTAATATTACATATAAGCATTTTCACTTTCAGTTGAAGCATGTTAAGCTGCCTTACTTAAAATAAGAATGTTGGAATGAAATAGCAAATCAGTGTTTTAATTATTGTAGAAAGAACTGAACAGTTAAGAGAGCTCCAATTATTTCTCCACATAAAGAAACTATGGTAGAATAAGTGACAAATGTTTCTGCATTCCCATCTAAAAAGATTTCATGTAGAGTAGGTTGAACTGAGCCTAAGTCTCTCAGTTCACTTTTAAATATTTTAAGAGAATGTGTGAAAGGTCAAATCTAGAGGATTTATCACAATATCTAACAGAGGCAGACTGTTAGCCCTCTGAAAGCAAATACAGTATCTTAATGAGTGTATGCAGTATGTAGACATTTTCAGAGAAATGCAAGTTCAAAGTCTTACTGAATTTTATGACTTCCATTTATTAGTCCTATCATAGAATCATAGAATCATAGAATAGATTGGGTTGGAAAAGACCTCCAAGATCATCAAGTCCAACCCCTGATCCAACTCCAATTACTATATCATGGCACTAAGGGCCACGTCCAATCTCTTTTTAAAAACCTCTAGGGATGGTGAATCCACCACCTCTCTGGGTAGGCCGTTCCAATTCCTGATAACCCTCTCTGTAAAGAATTTCTTCCTAACATCTAACCTAAACCTCCCCTGGCAGAGCTTGAGCCCATGTCCCCTTGTCCTATTGTTGGTTGCCTGGGAGAAGAGACCAACCCCCACCTGGCTATAACCTCCCTTCAGGTAGTTGAAGAGAGTGATGAGGTCGCCTCTAAGCCTTCTCTTCTCCAGACTGAACAACCCCAGTTCTCTCAGCCTCTCCTCATAGGACTTGTGCTCCAGTCCCTTCACCAGCCTCGTTGCTCTTCTTTGGACCCGCTCCAGCGCCTCAATATCCTTCCTGAACTGAGGGGCCCAGAGCTGAACACAATACTCCAGGTGTGGCCTCACCAATGCAGAGTACAGGGGAAGGATCACTTCCCTGCTCCTGCTGACCACACTGTTCTTGATGCAGGCCAGGATGCCATTGGCCTTCTTGGCCACCTGGGCACACTGCTGGCTCATGTTCAGCCTCCTGTCGATCAGCACCCCCAGGTCCCTTTCCGCCTGGCTGCTCTCCAGCCACTCTGTGCCCAGCCTGTAGCACTGCAGGGGGTTGTTGTGGCCAAAGTGCAGGACCCGGCACTTGGCCTTGTTGAACTTCATTCCATTGGAGTCAGCCCATCTCTCCAGTCTATCCAGATCCCTCTGCAGAGCCCTCCTGCCTACCGGTAGGTCGACGCTCCCTCCCAATTTGGTGTCATCAGTAAATTTGCTGATGATGGACTCAATCCCCTCATCTAAATCATCGATAAAGATGTTAAAAAGGACTGGGCCCAGCACTGATCCCTGGGGAACACCACTGGTGACCGGCCACCAACTGGATGCAACTCCGTTCACCAGCACTCTCTGGGCCCGGCCCTTGAGCCAGTTCCTGACCCAGCACAGAGTGCCCCTGTCCAAGCCATGGGCTGCCAGCTTTTCCAGGAGTATATATCTCTCTTTTGTATTCTAGAACACTCATTTGTTGCTGGTAAAGAGCCCTGCTTGTATTCCACTAATTTCACTATGAAGGATGCATGATGTGCAACTCACAACAGAGTATAGATTCACTGTTTTCCTTTTATAGCACTTAAAGACATCTCTCAAACTTCACAGGGTAAATGTGATTAGAATTCTAACTTGAACAAGTGTGCTGTTTTTTGTTGAGATAGAGTTAATTTTCTTCATAGAAGCTGGTATGGACCTGTGCTTTGGATTTGTGCTGAACACAGTGTTGATCGTTCATGGATGTTCTCATTATTGTGGAGCAGTGCTCACACAGCATCAAGGCCTTTTCTGCTCCTTATAGAACCCCATCCCTCCAGTAAGGAGCTGCAAATGAGCTGGGAGGGAACATAGCTGGGATAGCTGACCCCAACTGACCGAAGGGATATCCCACATCATATGACATCATGCTCAACAATAAAAGCCGGGGGAGAAGAAAGGCAGAGTGGATGGTCATAGTGAAGCAGTTTGTCTTCACAAGTCATTGTTACACAGGATGGAGCCCAGCTTTCCTGGAGATGGCTGAACACCTGCCTGCCTTTGGGAAGAAGTGAATGAATTCCTTGTTTTGCTTTGCTTGCATGCATGGCTCTTGCTTCAGCTATTGAACTGTCTTTAATTCAAACCGTGAGCTTTCTAATTTTTCTGATTCTGTTCCCTCTCCTCACTCAGGAGAGAATGAGTGAGCAACTGTGTGGGGCTGGGCTGACGGCTGAGGTTATGACAACGAGAAAAAATGCATCATCAAAACGTGTTATTCTTTTAATATGAAATTAACTATATCTGAAATTCTATTATAATTACTTTCAAAGCATATTACTGCAAACATGGTATATATAATAACAAGTGAAATTACTGTTAGCGTTTTCCCAATTCTGATTTTCATCTTCTGTATAACACAAAGAAATGAAATATGAAGAAATGTAAACCCTTTATTATTTATTTACCATGTGATTATTTCCACTAATATTATGAGCATCCCAGTAGTGGTATTGTTGAATTCTTTTTCTTCAGAAAAGGAATAAACACTATTACTCTGTAGATTGACTCTCCCCTTCTTGTACTTTCCCAATTGGGAATTGGCATCCTAAACTGAAAGTATCTGCATGCCTCCACATTCTATAAAAGAATGTTATTTTACAAAAAATGTAAATGTAGAAATTCCCACAGAGATGTTTTTATCTTTCAGCAAAGAAACATTGTACATAGCTGTGTGAAAGTCAGGTGAACTGTGATTGCTACCAGCCACATTTAAATTAAAAGAAACTTTGAAAACTTCAACAATTCAACTCATGGTGTCAAAAGCGCACTCAAGGATTTACACTGTCTGGTTCACAGACTCAAGCTATGAAATTTTCCAGGAATTGTAACTAATTTCCTGAAAGAAAGATTAATTATTTTGAAATATACAAAGTTCTTGAGAGTTTAAGTTTAAAAAATTGTTACATCTATTTGTTTGCTTGGTGTTGCTGTTGTTTTGTAAATGAGAAGGATCAAGGTGGTAGATGTTATCTTCTATAGTGTCAAGCTCTTCTAACCTTTTCCTCTCAAAAGAATGCATCTTTTCCAAGATACTTGGGAGGTGCTTAATGGATAAAACCAATGGATTGAACAAGGATCAGATTATTCAAAATTATTTAAAGTATTTTTTATTTATAAAGGAATCATACTTGATATTTAATTTTTAAAGAGTTAAAATTCTTCTGAAATGGTCTGGTCATAATTAGGTTATAGTAGATACCTAAAATAAGAATCAATTATCAAAGTATTTTATAACTAGTATCTAGATTACATTTCTGAATAAGTAAAATAAAGTTCACCACCAGATGAAGATTTTAAGATCTTTAGGTTGCTTGGGATTTTTTTATACATGTATTTACTTCTTTTATCATAATTGCTTCTTAAGCTACTGGGTACTACAATATATAAATAGTGACAACTAGGATTCATACAAGATTTTCTGTTTTGTTTTATTGTGTTATTATTATTTTTCAATATCTTCAAAAAGGATAAAATATTTGTCTTCATAATACAGTAATTGAGAGCTTCCTCATATTTTTAGAATTAGCTGACATGTAAACATGGGAATTGTATGACAGAATATTTCTGGGTGAAAATTATCAGTGCAGAAAGAGGTTGGCAATAGAAATATGATATTTACAAATAACCTGTCATGAAGTGCACATAGGAAATGGCAGGAAAGTATAAATTAAAGGAGGGTAGAGGCAATATGTGAAGCTATCAGGTAATCATATAAATCTCAGTAGATGTTTATGCACAAATATTTTTAAAAAATGATAAAAATGTGCCATTTGCAGTTTCATGAAAGATGTATTTTAGAAATGGTAATATTTCAAAGCTGTAGAATAACATCTGTGTAATCTAAGTGTATACTTACTACCTTAGAAGGACAATAAATGCTAAGATATAAACAACAAAATAAACAACTGCAGTATAAGCTTAGTATCCCATTGAAGCCAGCAGTAAAAGTATGACTTTAATACTTCCTTAATAGGTTGATTATACTTTCCCAGGTTGAAGACATATGCTCAAAAAATAGCATTTTTGTGACACATTTTTATGAGAAGGATAATGTTAAGCATTCAACTAGATAGTGGCCTGCATTCTCAAAATATTTTATGATTATGTTGTAAGATATATATTACTGAAAAACAAGTGTTATGAAGATATTTTTGTGTGCAAAACTTAACAAACACTTATAATGAGCAAATACAGGAAAGCATGCTTCTTTTTCCTACAAGCTTCCTAGGAAATCTAGAAAGACATAATTCATATATATCTGTTTTCTCTTCAGATTTATACTGATCATAATGAACAGAACTTCTGATGGTTTAAAAATCCTAGTGGTTTGTCTGAGATCGGCGAAAGTTTTTTCCCATAGTTGTAGAATGGGCAGAAAAGAACAAAGATATTAAATAAGTAGAGAGAGAAATTTCAAGAGAATCTGCAGCGCTCTGGAAGCAAATTTGAGACACTGGCCACCTTGAATGTTTTGAGAGGTAGGTAAGAGCGACCTTGGAGGAAGGGACTGCTTACATACATTTACTTAATTTTGAGTTAACCATTTGTTTTGATTTGACTGCAGAATAAGAACATAATGCAAAGTCTGCTTATGAGCTATAAACATGACAACAAACAACTGACACTAATGTGTTAGAATGGATCCATCTTTTCTAATTTATACATCTAAAAGTTAAACGACAAAGACTATAATCAGAGAAAAATGGACACCTTCATAGGGTGATTCATCTCATCCTAACAAGTGTCTGGGTCATGTAGCATGATTTGTGTTTCAGAATACAAAAGGATCCAAGGGTGCCTAGTTGAAATTCAGATTTTTCACTTTTGAATACCTAGGGATAGCTGAGGTTATTTCAGGAAAAACCTGTCATGCAGCAAAATGGTTTACAGTCAGATAAGTAAATCTCTTAACTTTTCAGAATAAAAAGAGATTAACTTAAGCACCAGAAATTCTTGTGATAGCATGTTAGGACAATACAATTTTAATTTTGACCTTGCACGCATAATATATGTCTTCAGTGCACAGGAACATAATTTTTTAATATTTGTTATCTTATTAAAATGACACTGTATGTGGTTTAAGATTTAAACTGCTGTAGTTTTGGCTTCACTGACATTCTAGGGTACTTTATGCTGGGTCTCAGATAAACCATTAGTTTTCCTGGGAAGAATCCTCCTCTTACTTTCACAAAAAAAAAATAAAATTGTATTAACTGTTTGTTAAGTGTCGGCTCATGTATATATTTAAACTCATAATCATGAATTTTTGTAACCTTTAGTGGCAAATTTTTTAAAGTTTGTCTGTACATGTTGTACATGAAAATTTTTCCCTCAGTCGTAAGAGAGCTTTTTGTCACACCAAACTTTTACACAAGAAGTAGATACCCGTATTGAGGTGCAAAGTTCAAAACCAAACGTATTCCAGATGTAAAGCCAGTGTGGCTTCATACAATAGTGATGAACAACACATTCTTATTTCTATGACCGGTGACACAATTTTTTTCAGCTGAACCTGCCACTAAGGGTACCATAATGCTGTCTCACATATGGTCTAAGAAATGAACTGAAACCATCAATTTGCGATATGAAAAAATGGCTAAAAATTGTTCAGTGCTGGCCTAGAGGTAGTTGAAAGTTGTAAGTATCCATGAGATAATACTTATCCATGAGATAAGTTGAAAGTTCCTCGTATCCAACAATATTTCCCTTGACACATTCATGTGACTACTGTTATTTTGGCAGAAAAATGTATTTCACAAATTATGTTTCAGTCACAAAGACTTCACAGTAATGAAAAAGCCCAGCATCATTAGGGAGTTTGTAACATTGTTAGCAATGGTATGAATTTAGCAAGGAAGACTGAAGACATCTAACAGAACAAAAAATGGGTCATACATATAAATAAAATTATGGTCATTTAAGATAATAATTGGACCATGTTGTAAGTGACTTATGAGTATTTTCCACATCGAAACCACATGGTGTGATTGACAATAAAAGATTAAAAGGTTAAAAGAAAATATCTCAAATCTATGGAATAACTATAGGATTTAAAGGAATTCAGAAAGGGCAGAATATTTCACAAGGATAAAGCATCAAACCTAAGAAAGCTGAAGACAAGAAATAGAGAAAAATCTGTTCTAAAATATATTCCAGGGGAGGAAACATCAAAACGCTGTGTCTCTGCAGCTTGTCAGGAAGTGCTTGATTGAGTTGTACACAGTGGGTACATAGGAATTTGTTTTCTAGAGAATAATGCTTTGAGCAGTATGTATTAGAAAAACCCTTTCAACCTTAAACATCACAGCGTCACCTTTGTAATTGACATCTGTGCTCATTGAGAACATGTGAGGGAAAGAGAAAAACAACCTCCAATTCCTTTTTAATTTCAAGTATTTTTGTAACCTTTGAGTATTCTGCAAATTATCTGAACTAGGATTTGCTGTATTTTTATGTTAATCTGTCAAATTAAAATATTTCATTTACTACGTATTTTAATAAGGATGTCAGATCAAAATAATTCTTTACTTTTATTTAGATTTCAAGTCTTTCTCTAGGATCTTCAGTTACAGAGACTTCATAAGAAGGTTCTGTATACAGCTGTAGTTTGATCACTTAAAACCAGCATTGATACAAAAATTATTAAACCCTTATTATGACAGTGAATACACCAGTCAAGAGACTGAGGCAATCCAGAGCTGGGAATCCATTCCAAATCTAAGATTAATTTAATAAAAAAAGGTCTATGTTTATTTCAGTGCATTTTGAACCAGACCCTTTCCACACTGCCCACACTCTAGCAATTCATCACTGGATGATAAACGGATTGAGAGTAGCCCTGAAGGGAAGGACTTTAGGATACTGTTGGGTGAAAAATTGGATATGAGCCAGCAGTGTGCGTTTTCAGCCCAGAAGGGCAATCAAATCCTGAGCTGCAGAAAAGAAGCAGGTCAAGGGATGTGTTTCTGCCCCTCTACTCTGTTCTTGTGAGACCCCACCAGAAATGCTGCATTCAACTCTGGGGTCTGCAGTACAGGAAAGATATGGACCTGTTGGAAATGGGCTGGGAAAATAATCAAAGAGCTGGAACATCTTTCCTGTGTAGAAAGGCTGACGGAGTTGGGGTGGTTCAGCCTTGAGAAGAGAAGGCTTCAGGGAGACCTTATGTGGTCTTTCTATATATGTAAAGGAGGCTTATAAGAAAGACAGAGAGGGTCTTTTTTTCAAGGCCTGTAGCAACAGAGTGGGAGGCACAGGTTTCACACTGGAAGATGGTAGATTTAGATTAGATATAAGGAAGCAATTATTTACTGTGAGAGTGGTGAGCCAATGGAATGGGTTGCCCAGAGAAGCTGTGGTTGTCCAATCCCTGGAAGTGTTCAAGGTTGGATGGGGCTTTGAGCATCCTGATCTAGTGAAAGACGTTCCTGGGTTGGACTATATGATCTTTGAAGGTCCCTCCCAATCCAAACCATTCTATGGTGCTATGTGATAAATCTCAGCCAATACTTACTATTTCTTTGTTTTAACTACAAAATCTCTCTCAATTCTTGTCTAACTTGACTGCAACTCATTGTCTGGTTGTCTAGTAGTTGTCTCATTGTCTCATTGTCTAGTAGTGAATCTCCACATACTTCATCACAACAGGAAAAGGACAGGCATTGCTTCCAAACTTTTGATGACCATCTTGTAGGGTTGAAAAACCATCCAGAAACAGCATCCACATCAGCCAGCTTAGTATAATCTTTGTCTATAACTATAAAAATTACAGGAATAGCTGCCTATTTTTCTTCTCTTCCTTTTGTCATCTGTTACTAAAATATACACAGAATGTACAAGAAGCTTTCTGTAAAACCACATGAGAATTCCCAAAGGGACTATTGAAGTATCTAAGTTGTGTCACACAAATGTTAAAATAAAACACAAAACTCTTCCCAAGAGTACATTTTCCATACTGAATATTGCATTAGACACAATACAAAGAAGAGACAAGAAAAACAGAAGTTTGGTTTGGCTTTTGTTTGTTTGTTTGTTTCATTTGTGGTTTTTATTGAGTTTTTTGTTTGTTTTTCTTTGTTTTGGTTTGGTTTTGTTAGTTTTTTATTCAGAAAGAAAACAAAACAAAACCAATACAAATAAATACATTTTATAACCTGACTGGACATTATCCCATGTCTTTCAGTTATTTTGCAATGAGTCCTATGATAAAAACATTTAAATCATGTATTTACTCTATGAAAAACTTCACTTCACTTTGCTTCTTCCCCATTCCATCTGCTTTGTGTATGGAACCACAGTTGCGACCATCTACCACTTTAGGGTTTTACAGTGTTTAATTATAAAAGGAATGGTATAAAAATTGCTGTTTTCTTGTGAGCTGAACTTCATAGCAGGTCTGCTGCTGCTATTTCAGCCACTGGGTTGATGTCCTCAAACAAGATAGGCAAAGATAAACACTGCATTGCTTGACTGTGACAAACCTGACATGTTTCTGTGCACGTCTAGAAGCAAAATAGTAATATGTCCACTTATTTTGAAAAAGTGGGAGGCCTTAGAGCTTATAGGAGCCTCCAGAGATATGACAGCTAAGGAGAAGAAGCAGAACTGCAGCTTTGGATATGTGGATTAACCTTCAATTTATGTTTCCTAACCTGTTTGTGTTCCTCACTACTAAGGCTTGAAATATAGTAATCCTGTGGTGTGTTCATTTAACAAAATGAAGATCAACCCTTTGTGTCAACCTAAAAGTGCTACTCAAAACAAGCATTAATCATCTACAGAGAGCTGCTGTGGAGAACATTATTCCTCTAATTAGTCCACCCATCTGATACACCTCAATTAGAGGAACATTGTTAGGTAGTCCCCCCCTTTAGTTAGTGGAGAGAGACAGGAAACATGATTGGGTAATTCACATGAATCAAATCAATGATTTGGAACAGGGCCTTGTCTCCAAGAGCAATATCAATCAGAAAGGAATATATTTTTCATTAAAATCAACTGTATAATGGACTAGCTTCCCTATCAGTAAAAAAGAATACCTTCATAGTTGCTTTATTACTTTAAGAATAAAAGGTGCAATGAGAAAAATCATAACTTTACAATATACGCCAGCAAAAAATCTCTTGCTGGGAATTCAGCACATTTAAGTGTAGAGCTGATAGCTGATTGTGAAATCATCTAGATGAAAAGAGCCTCTACTTCAAATCCTAATCCTGCTATCTAAATTTAAAAGGATTCTCACAAATCATTACTATGCGAAAGACTTTGGGTCAGATGTATTTGAAATATCAACAGAAGACTATATTCAAAATATGAAATATATTTAGCCTTTTGTTAAAAAAAAAGGATTTATAGGATGCACTTTCAGAGATTTAGCTTGTATTCCTATCCAAAAATTGATGGGCATATTCAATCTAGCATAAAAGGCTGATAATGAAAAAATGCTAAATAAAAACATTGGTTAATACAAGAACATAATTTTGACCAGAAATATGCTTTCAATGTTAATTACACAAATTTGAATGAGCATGTTATTGGAGTTACATTATCACCACATAGGCACCTCATATGGCAGAAAGGATTTCTTTAAATTTACAGTGTGGTATCTCATTAATCTCTAATATTTTCCTTCTTTCTTTCTCTGCTTTCCACACTTCTATAGTTTTGGATTAGCTACAGAACACAAAAGATTATTTTTATATCCACTTTGTCTGGTATATTGCTATGAATTTTTGTGAAGGTTAAAAGTCTCTTTGCAATTGACTGCATATGTACAAGATATACCTGAAATACTGCTTAATGTCCATTCCATAGGTCTTGCACCCAAATATCATATTTAGACATTGACTACAATAAAAAAAAAAAAATTTCAGCAAGTGAGTTAACCCAGATTGTCGTCAGTTACTAAAAAATAAAATCAGATATGACTCTATGTGCATATAACAAAAATAAGGCACTCATGGAGAATATTTAATTTGTAGAATCTATGTAGATTTTCATATGGCATTTGATGCTTTACCTCACAAAATTTAACTTCATTCAGAAGGATAGTGTCACTGTTACTCATTGATTAATGAAGGAATATTATAAAAATCTATTCTGTGTCAGATTAGAGAGGTAGTATTTGGTGTGTGGGAAGGGTTATAGTACCTGTAATTTCATTTAAATCTTTACTTGCTTTTATGAAACAAAGTAAATTATGTGTTGAGAAAACATCATTTTTAGATTTCCAGGGCCAGATTCTTATGCATAGACACATAGCACAGCTTCATTGCAGGCCGTGTCTCTATGCCCACTAACACAAATTTAGAAGCTTACTTTTGTGTTTTTCTGGTGACAACCTCCTGTCCGCCTTAGACTATAGAGTATAACTAATAATTTAGTGCACAATTTGGTAGCTTTTAGCTGAACTAATGATTCTCTCCAGAGAAGTAACCAGGCAGTGCCAAAATGAAAGGATGGGAAAAGCAGAAAAATCAAAGAACAAAAAGAACAGAAAGAACAGAAATGTGAACAGAAGGATGGAAAACATAATGTTATAATAAGAATGTCTGGAAATAAAGGTTAGTTCAATATATTCAAATCAATAATTTCTTGTTAAATCTTACCTGTAAATCTGAGTTACTTGACTTACTGCAGTTCTAAACATTATCCTTGCAAATTCTCAAGTCAATGTTTTCTCTTTGTGTTTTTTCTTCTGCAGGTTTTGCTGAAACAAATGTGCCTCATTTCCACTGAAAGACAACAGTGGCTTTCCTTCTTAGATAATATCAAAATTGCCACAAACAACAAAATGATCACATTTCTACCAAACAGTTTTCCTTTTAAGATATCTAGGAATTAATAGTCTTCTCCAGTGGTAGAATGCTCTAGGTCAGAATTGAGTCAAGGTATTTTGGAAAGTGTACCCAGCAACCCAGGATAAACAGATTGTTAGGAAGCCAGTACGTCTGAATTACATTTTTTGCTTCCCAGTGACAAAGAGTTGTTAGGAAAGCAAGCCCTGTAGAGATTTCCCTCTGTGAAAGCCTGAAAAAAAAAAAAAAGATGAGCTTGGAAAAGACTAATCTTAGATTTTGACTTGAAGAAAAGAGAAATGAAAGGTAGAAGCAAGTTGAGAAAGTCCTTTAAATATGCAAGATAATCTGTGTCTGATTAGGAGTAACAGAAAAGGCTGGAAGAAGAAGACTGAGATAGGAGTAGTGAAGAAATCTGATATATGGGATATGGTACTGTTGAATGGACCTGTAACGAGCCAATTAAAATTGTTACTTTTCTAGATTAACTTGTACAATCCAAACTTGTATAAAAGCCGTAATAAGAGTGGATAAAACAGACATCTTGGATTGCAGGAAGCAAAGAGTAAGTTTTGTTCTGTGCATTGCAGGAGAATTTGTAGAATCTAACTGGGGAAAACACTTTATTTTAGATGGCTTTACCTATATTACACTTTTCATTAAATGAAAAAGTGAATGAGCTCTTGAAAGGCATAATTAACTGGGGATTCTGTTTGTGTAACAGAAAGAGGTGCAGGATAGGCTCCTTTAATATCAGTAAAGACAGCTGCTGGAAGCAATACTGACATTGATGACACACAGAGAGTAAGATATGAGCCTCTGGAAATGATATCTTCCTGCTGACAACAGAAGACATTTAGACTATTGGTTGAGATGCAATCAATAACTTAACGTTACATGAGATGAATCTCATAATTAAGATGATGTTTATGATGTTAACATAAAACATGTTAAGACTCTCACCAGTTTATGCTCTGAAAATTATGTATATGATTACTGCTATGTATCTGTTAATGCTGAAACAATATAAATGTGATGTCTAACCTTATGGAGTAAGGTTCTCCAGCATACTAGGCATGCTACATAACTATATAGATAAGTTACAAAAAAATAGGAAACTGTTTCTGTAAAAATAAATGCAAAAAATCTGGCTGTTTTCCCAAAATCAAATGTCTTTTATTCCCTGCCTTCCTGACAAACAAAAGGAATCAGCAGTAGTAGCAGTAAGTCAGATGTTCTGCAGGACCAGGATGCTGACATGATTTTAGCATCAAGACGTGTTAAAGTTTGAAAGGTTTTTTCCTGTTACATAGCAACAATGTTCTGTACATCTGAACTTAATAAGAAAGATGAAAAGAAATAATTAATTTGCCTATCTTTTTTCTAATGATCCACTTTTAGACTTGAAGGGTAGGTGTGGAATACTCACCTTGCCCGCTCACCTTTCAGTCATGACACTATGGCAGAAACTCTAGATACACAGTAACTCAAGATATTACGTACTCTTCCTAGGCACCATCTAATTTGAGACTCTTGCAAGCACGGCAGAAAAGATTGGGTTACCTTACGTTTAGGAAAGAAAATATAAAGAAAATAACACCCACGAGGATGCTGGGATTCATTATTTTGAGCTTACCATCAATGTTTCACCTCTCTTAGAGGAAATTATCTGAGATACGGTGATTTAGCAAGATTAAACTGCTGTGCCAGCTCAGTGGGCATTCACGTCCTGGGCGGATGAAAAAAGCTGAGCAATACTTGATGAAGACAAGAATTCTTGCAGAGTCAACTATACAAATAAATATTCGGTTGGAACATTTTGCCTTCTGCTAATCAACCACCAAATCTCTCCATTATTTTTTGATAATGAACAGCTTGGGAATTTGAAGGATTCATAAATGCTGATTTTAATTCAAAACTCCTGAAAGAAATAAATTAATTATATTTATTTAAATAAAATTATGCTAAATTTTTTTTTGAAGATAGCTGAAATGTGCTTTATCCACAAAGTTGTTATTTTTCCTATTTTCTGTAGTAAAACTGGGCATACAGTTTTAATAGTTTCTTCTGAAATATTATTTAGAAAAATAAAAGAAACTTTTCTCATTCTTTTTATATTTATTGATTTTGAATGAACTTTCTTCATGAAGTAACATAAAATATAAAACCATGTACCTGCCATATTCTCTAATGATTCAATTTAAATTATTTTAATTCAACATTTCAAAAGACCTATTAGATTAGAAACTAGCTTGCTTTTTTTTTTTTTTTACTTTAGCTAAGTTGAAATACATTAATCCTGTTTGATTTGCTGAAAACAACAGCAAAAATCCCAACCCCCCGACTTTCTGTTCCATCTATAAAGGATATAGTGAAGCATCTGTAATACACAAAGCTCCAAATTAAAACAATGAAAATAATACCTATATTCTTTTAATTTTAAGCTTAAACCTACCTCCGTCCCTTAAAATAAATTATTTTATCAAAACTTCTTACATGTATATTAGGAGTAGATATCAAAGCTCCACTGAATTATTGATGAAATACTTTGAGGAACAGAGATTATTAAATTCGCTGCTATGATATGTGTTTAAATCAGTTACAAACTAAAACTGTGCTTTATACTTACACATTGTACAAATATCACATTTACTTGGAGGCTTCATAATGACAGCATCAGATCAGTTAGGTCTTACCCTAACCCATAAACACTCTTGTCCTAGAAATGGTCATTTAGTACCTGACCACCATCAAAATTACTTGAAGTAAAGATGACCTTAAGGATTTATTTTCTGCAGATTCCCTTTTCTTTGAGAATAGCAGTGAGTATTAAGGTAAACCAAATTATATTAAGAGGGAATGACTGTCTTTATTACTGCCGAACTAAAAGTAAAAAGACAAGAGTCAGTGACATGAACCTTTCTGACCAGGAAAATTGTTACCAGCCCTTTGAGGACACCTTTATTGGTCCTTTGTGTCTAAAGGCTGACATATCAGGAAGAATAATACTGATGCTATCATTGAAGCCACTGATTAAATGGGAAAAATGTCCATGTCAGCAGTTTTACAAATATGGAGGATTTGAATACAAGTGAGGTTTTTTTAGTTTGTTTGTTTTGGAGGGTTTGGTGTTTTTTTAGTGCTGAGTATCATGCTAGAGAAACCTTTCAACAGAGGTCTTAACTTTTCTAGAGCCGTCAGGTTGCACTTGCTTATTCTTCCCACCACAAAGTTATTTGTAAGGCTGCTTTAGATCATGCTGTTGTTGTTAAAATTCCTTGAAATTTTCAAATCATATTAAAGAATGCAATGAAAGTTTCATTAAGTATCTGAATATAATGACTAAGGGTGAAAAAACCTGAATTATCACAAAAAACTTTATGCTGACCTCCTGACTGGGATGTCCACCCTGATGATAATCTTGATTACAGAAGAAAAATATAATTTAAATAAAATTTTCTATGTCTTTTTATAATCCAGTAGAGCAATGCAGGGTAGTGTTCACAAACAAATGTGCACATATGTACCTGTCCTCTATCTAGCTATCTATGCAACTGAGGAAGTGTGGATTTAACTATGATGTCAGAGAGGAAGTTTCACAAATCTGAAAAAAATTGTGAGCACAACCAAGTAAAAGAAAAGTTCAAACAATGACATAAATGTTGGTTCTGGAACATTACATTTTTTTTAAGATTCCTGCAAGCAGAAATCCTTTGTCGATCTGGAAAGATTCTGGAAAAGAGCTATATATTTGCTGAAAATAAAGAAAAACAGGCTCTACAGTGAAATATTCCATGAACTTCATTCATTAAATTCCTCAGAGTTGCACATGCCGTACATATTCATAACAAATGGAAGAAAGTGCTAACAAGGACCAATCACTGGAAAAAGAAATTAGAAAAATCAAGATGAGTAATATGGAAGAATTGCTTTTCATAGCAATTAAGATAATTTATCATCAAAAAACCAACAATGAATGCTAGTGGGATCACCTTCAGTGACAGGGACAATTTTTAACCTCTGTTTTGAAATGTTTCTGAAATGTGCTTGAAAAGGGAAATAATTCAAGAAATTAACTGTAACATAATTTGCTGAAGAAATCAGTCTAGGTGGATCACAACTGCCCTTGCTGTCTTCAGTATCTCTGCAGCCATCAAATTTATTAATTTATTAAGATACAAATATTTGTTACTTTTCTTCTTTTAAAAAGTTTTTTGAGGCTCAAGGCACACACATCTCAGTGTCTTTAATAATCCCTTTCAAAAGAACAGATGACAGAAGGATTTCTAGTATACTGGGCACTGTTCACTCTTTTTTAGAACATATATAGCAACAACTTCTACAAGGTAACAACTACTTTCATTACATATCCTGTAGGATAGGATGCTCGATTTGCTAGGTGAGTAGACTGATATTGAATGGAAAATCCAATGTTCCTAAATTAATTCAATGGTTTTTTTTTCTTAAAGGGATAACTAAACTGCCATGTAAAAAGAAACTTGGCAAAAGTCCTCAGTGCAGAGACAAAATTCTTAGATGCAACTTTTAAGAGGATCGATGTTGCAGCACTGTACAGGTAACTTCAAAGGAGATTTACTATAAAAGCAATAGATCAGTTTTAATTACTTTTTTTATTTTTTCTTGTTCACACAGACAAAAAGAACTTGACTCAGCATTTTGTCCTTTTTCTCTTAAAAGATTACAGTATAGCCTGAAGTAGCATTATAATGAGGCATGTTACTGTTAAGGGAATAATGTCTCATCTCCTACCTGTAAGTCTCAGAGGGTAAAAACTATTTCTCTTGACTGCTGCCTATCATGTACAGTTCTAGAAGGAATTTCTATATGTTCCATGTCAAAACTATAAACTAAAACTAAACTAAAAACTCACTTTGTTTTGCTACTCCATTTAATGTTCCTATTTATCCCATCAGAATGTGGGTTTTTTTGCGTTAAACATCAGACACCACTGACCACTTTTTTCCTCCCCATGAGGATAAATCATGAAAAAAAAAAAGGAAATATAATAGGTGATCACGAACAAGAGGTTTTTATTGACCTTTACCATTAAGACTTGACACAAGTGGTGTAGGGATCTGGTATTGGTTCACCAAAACTATTCCCAGAGATTCTACATTTAAAATGATCACAAAAAAAGAAGAAAATCCAAACCAAAAAATATTCAAAGAAGAGAGAACCCAAAGGGAGATCAAAAGGCTTAAATTCATTTATATTTTCAGGATGAAAAAGTGACTTGATTAAAGAATGAAAGTTATTTCACAAAGCAGAAATATTAAATAATATAAGGGCAATAATTTATTGATAAAATCTCTAATAGGAATATGGAAGATGGATAAATTCAAAGAAAAAAATATGTTCATTTTAATGTCAATTAACCACTGGAACAAAGTATCAAGGGGAGTAGAGGATTCTTTACAGGCTGATGTTGTAACTTGAAGTTTCAGGATTTTTGGAGGATAATTAATTGTTTTTGAAGTTAGAAGATACCCATAGGGTCACCTAGTTTGACCATGTGCATAGTTCAAAGTGCCTTGCATTAATCCATATTTGAAATGGGTCATAGTATTACTTGTAAAAAAATTTAAATTAGAAAATATTTTATTTCATAATCTGAAAGAAAAAAAATAATAGGACCTTAGGTGGCTGCAGTTCGCCCTTCAACTGGCATAAGAAACAATGTGTGCCATTTTATCAGCCTCTAGTAATTACCGTAAGATAAATTTTCTCTCGATAAGGTATTGACAAAGATGGTAATAATCATGTGAAAGTTTTCCATGTGGAAAATTTTTTTCCATGTTTAGATGACACAGCCCTTCATCAAAGGATTTTCATTCTGAATGAGATATAGGATGGACAAGTATCATAATGAGGAACTGTCTTAAAAGATACTATGCTGACAATTCTGTCTTTGGTGGGAGATTTTTCTTCACCTCCTACCATTAATCAGAGGAATGACCATTTGACAAGCATTTTGATGTTCAAAATCTGATAAATACCTCAGAATAAACTGTAATCTGAATAACTGCAGGTTAGAATTGTTAGTTGGAGTGATTGAAGGAAAAAATAGCTGAGAAGCCTGTCTTGAGAATCAAATTTCTCTTTTTCTATTTTAAATATAGCTAATATTTTAAAGCTACTTTAAACTGAGTTTTTGTTCCATTTTAAGTTGTATCTGTTGGGTTCTTTGTATGTTGTAGACTCTCTCGTTCTCAGATTTTTTTAACTGTGAAAGTGCTCTTAAAAGATTTGATAATGATAATTTATAGTTTTCAATTCAAAACCTTTTCAGTGATTTCATCCATGTGAAAGTGTCACATTCACCACACCAAAAGCATGCATGGTTTTCTTTCCTACTGTCAGACCAAACATAAAGGAATCATCCTTTGTTGTTTCCAAGACAGCACTAATTTTATTGCTCTGATCTGATTTTTCTTATCTGTAAGAAAGGCTTGATTGAAATTGTTGACTGTAACTTTTTCTACACTCAAAAACTGTCTGCCATGATATTTAGATTTTGTAAATCTGTTTGAGTATCTACAGCATGTGAACTAAAGCTTATGCCATTCAGGATGAAGTCACAAAACATAAGCAGTTATTTTCCCCGTATCCCATTACAAATAGTTTGAGAGACCAACATTTCTGTTCTCTAGTGCAATTTGGTGTTTTGTAACAGACATCTTCTAATATCTACTATCTTATACTTCTATATACTTCTGACATCGTATGCTAGGATACACCAATATTGAAGATGTTTCATGCTGCACTGTCAATGATTTGGAAACAGATAATGCCATATTTGACACAATTATTCTCCCAAACAGTTCTTTTTAAAAGAGTTCATATACAGAATCACACAGAATGTTCTGAGTTGGAAGAGACCCATCAGGATCATCAAGTCCAACTGCTGGCCCTACACAGGACACCCCAAGAATCACAATTTTTGCCTGAGAGCATTGCCAAAAACTTCTTGAACTCTGTCAGGCTTGGTGCTGTGACCACTTCCCCAGCAAGCCTGTTCCAGTGCCCAACCACCCTCTGATTTTGATTTTTAACATCAAGTCGAACAGAGCATGTCTCCAGGTTAAAATATGACTCATATCTGTAGTCCTAAGCTCTAAGTGAGGCATTTCAGTGCATCTTATCTTTTATCCACTGTAATGGTTTCTAGTGAATAAGAATTTGAATGTTTGGGTTTGGTTTTGTTTGGATTTTTTTTGGTAATGTTATGCCTTTGGTACCTCTCAATTTGGTTCTTAACACCCCGAATTTCTACTGAGCATGTGTCTATCCATTTACCACAAAAGAGAACTCCTGCTAGGGCTAGTGTGGGTACACAGAGGGAGAGCAGAAATTCTGTGAGATTAAGACAGAGTTACAGCTAGTCATCCAATCATGCATCTGAAAGATCTAGAAATCACAGGATATGGGCCTGCTGCCTCAATTTCTATAAAGTCTAAGCTAAAAGAAGTCACTTTATGCCTTTCTCTTTTTCATAGCAACTACTTTATTAAAAAAATCTTACTCAGCAAGTTGCAAATACATAAATTATAAAATTAATTCCTAGCTCCTGGTAATTTAGAATACAGAAACTTAGGCTGTAATATTTATGATAAAATAAACCACTGGCAATACATACTACCAATCCACTAACCCTCACAGAAATTTATTTGAAAGTCTCCATCAGAACCCTAATAAATAGTAGGTTTCATCTTAGTGTGTATTTACTGTGAACACTAAGTGCTATTAAGATAAATTATCAATTCAAAAGTTCAATCTTTTGAACAAACAAGCTCCTTTGAACTTCAGCATTTTTCTATGTTGACAACACTGACCTTTATCAAACAAAGTAACTTCATTAAAATTAAAATTAAATATTTGAGATGCTACACTCAAGACAAAGAGATTGACTTATCAAGGACAAAGTAGTTTTGATTTCAGGTCTTTTTTGGTCATGATCATTTTGTGCTGTTGATAAACTAAATAAAAGGTCTTTGGGAGCACAGATGCACGCACATTGTAGAAGGGAAGGCACACACCAATTCCCAGGACCAGCAAACCAACCCTGATTCAGCTAAAGGAGCCAACAACCTGTGGCATGATCTACATCCTTTCCTTCACAGAACCTGTGCAGCATCATGTTTCCTGAATCTTTATCATAGCAGTAAAATGATGTGTATCATTCACCGACCTGTCTCCATTGCTGTGGTTGCCTACTGTCAAGGTTGAGAAATATTCAAGAGATATTCAAGAACCATTTGGACACAATCCAGAGCAATGTTCTCTAGGATGACACTGTTTTAGCAGGTTGGGTGGACAGATTACCTCACTGTGGTCATTTCTAATTTTACCCATCCTGTGATTCTGTGTTGACCTGGAGATTATCCTCCCTCTGTGCTTGTAGCCCTGGGCATGCTGCACACCAGATGACCTAGCTCAAGTATGGAGCCCAGAGGTACAGAGTTTGTGGTTTTTTATGATTTCTTGCAAAATGCTCTTCTGTCACTCACTCCCTGCCCTAATCATGTGCTCTACACAGAGGGGAAGAGGGGAAGAAGCTAATAAGTGATATTTCAAGAAACTGCCCACTGGAATGGTCCAAGACATGAGCCAGAGCAGCTCACTGATTCAAGGCCAGGACAGAGGAATTGCTAAAGTATTTCTTACTGAGGTCATGCCTGCTGTGTTTTGGTGGGTCTGAGTATATCTGAGAGCAGGATATCTGTAGTCACCTTAAAATTATTCACACACACATACAAGCACAATCGTGATTGCTGCAGGGCACTGAACCAGAGACCTGCAATGATTAATAGATTGTGTGTGTGTGTGCCTGCATAGGTATGTTATGATCAGATTCTTAAAATTGTTAGAGAGATACCTCTGCCAGAATTAATGTACATCCTTTGTCTTATCTTAAGTTCCCTTCACAGTCCAAATTAGTAGGAATATCTGGGGAGGGATGGGCTTTGGTAAGCAAATACTTCTTTGCACCATTTGCTACAGTGGGCAGAAGTCCTTCAGTGGTTTTAACAATGTTTAAGCCATAAACCATTCCAGTGTCTCAAAAGGTAGGAGGATAATTTCGGGAGGAATAAGGTCATCTCCACAGTCCTTTTCCAAACCCAGCATGAGTTCTGCATGAACAGAAATATGTGTTTGGAAATAAGGAATTTATAATGAATTTCACTCAGGAAGTGTTAGTTCCCCTGATGACACAGTTATTTGTTACCACTTTCTGTGTTTGGCTGCAGAGTTCCAGACTTTGGGTATGAAAAGGGGGATTGAAACTATTTGCAAGCACTCAGCACCAGAGAGACTATGAAGTACAAAAGGGTAGAAAAGGTGAAAGACACACAGTAGATTGCTATTTGCAAGAATTTTAATACACTGTCTATTAAAATGACTCACACGGGTGCAACATAACCTGAAAATATTCTTGCTCAGATCCAAAACTGTAGATAATTTTACCATCCATGTAGTGCTATATACTGAACAAATATTCCCAGAAGATTAAAGTTCAAGCATTAATCTAAGGTCCAAGTGAACTAGAGACTTTTTTTTTTTTTTTTTTTTTTTTTTGTGGATGGAAAAAATTTAGGACACTTTTTTGAGTTCAAGAATATAGACTCTGCAGATATAGTCAGAAGCCCATTAAGACTGATTACACACAAAATGCTCTTTGGATTATACCCTGAGGCAGAACTACTCAGAAGAAGGCAAGGAAGCTAAATACAAGCCATGTTCTTTGGATCTTAAAGTTAAGCAAAGTATTCTTAGTGTGTCATTACATGTCCACAGAAATTAAAAAACCAAAAATACAGATTATGAGTCTTTATCTTATTTCAAGTCTATGCTGCAATGGATTATTTTTCTGTAAGAAGAAGAAATGGCTCTTGAAGTAATTAATTAATTTTAAAAAAATCATAATTCGACAAAATATAGAAATGGGAATCCTTTTGTTGTCCTTTCTCTTGCTTGGCAAGCAGCTTTGCTTCCTGTTCCACTAATCCTACTTTGACTAAATTCTGAAGTTATTAAAGAGAACACCCTGTGGATTTTTCTCTCACACGAGCACATAACTGATTGTATTCTCAGAGCCTGGATTTATTGCCTGTGTCTGTAACAGGAGACTAAATGTACCAAGGTCTGTCCTGTGGACTTAAGCCTGATACAAAATGCTCTACATATGCTTGTAGCTTTCAAGGTGAAATGACCATGACCAAATTACCTGTTTGGAAGTTTCCTGGGTCTAGCTTCTAAATGGCACTGGGGAACTGTTTGTTGCCCTGTAAAACCAAACCAGGCATGTCTAACAATTTAATAGCATAGGTGATTGCAAGTTAGTGCTCATGCTCTAATGTTGAACATAGGGGTAGAGCTGTGCCTTTCAAGTCAGCTAAGAGTCCAGACTGTTACCTCCTCTTCATTGCTTGAACGAGATACGGGGTTTTCCCTGAAGCTGGGCCATCATGAATGCGGAAAAGGTCATCATGAGGGCTGAGTTTGTGCTGTGTGGAGATTTACTTTAGACTGTGCAACCTGGTACTAATATATTAGTGGACTTGTGTACCAGTGTCTAGTTCTTTCTGTTGTATTTTCAAAATTTTCTCCAGAAACAATTGGGAATTAATTTATCCCAAATTTCCTTTTTTGTTTTGTTTTGTCTTCATAGAAAAGTCATGAGCTCTCAGATAAGGACTACCCTTCTTGAATATATGAAGACACATCTCACAGGTCAGTATCCAGCTTCCTTTCAGGTTACTCAAGAAATCCTGGCTGCTGGACAGAGAAGCAAATGCCTACTTGGAACTCATCTCCTTTTCATCTGAATGTTCATCAGTACTTTTTTGTTTCTTTAAATAAGTATAGCAAGCTTGAAAACTGCCTCCATTTCTCAACTGAAGAGTAATAGGCTCTGAGTGTTTTCCACAAATTTTAGTTGTACCAAGAGATGAAGCAGAGTATTACCAGGAGGAAAATTAAGGAAGTAAATGAACAAATTTGTTTAATCAGTGTAAAAAATGTTTTATGAATATGATTATCCTTATCTCTGGAATTGAAATGTCAGCTTTTATTTTTCTTAATATACAAATAACTCTAAGTAGAATTATTTTTACTGTGATTTTCTATTCACATTCCTCTACTTCTGGGAGAGAAGGAGAAAGACTACTTTAAAAATAATTGAAATTTCTGAGCTGGCCACAAGACCCTAATCAAGAATCTTGTACTTCCTTCCCCCTTAACATCAGAGATATTAATTTTTAATAGCTAAATATGTCACCACTGTTAAATGTTCAGTTCTGCCTTCCAGTACTGATTTACATATAGAAAACACTATGTCAGAAAATGCTCAGACAGAATAAAGATGTCTGAGTAAAACCACTTTAGTTTTAAAAATATATATTGTATCAACTTTTTACTGGTAAAGCCATAGAGCACAAAACCCATAAATGTTAGGTGTCTATCTTGAAGACATTTACAAATGAAGTAGTGGTCTAAGAAGAACCTGCAGGACTGCTGGGATGTGAATCATCTTTTGTCTTTGTGGTGGGTTTTTTTGACATCTTGATTATGCTTTCCTATGTTTACTATAAAGGAATCTAGATCACTAACTCAAATGGAGATGTTCATCTCATGACTCTGCCTGCAACTGAATCCAAGAACAAAATCCATTTTCTCACTTTCTGACATTATTCAAATTATCTGTTTTCATGTCTTCGAATATATTTCCTGTGGAAACAACAGATAATGTTTTATTGAAGTTATCCATTAATACTTCATAGGACAATTAAGGAGTGGTTCTAGCTCATTAAGTAGCATTCAAACTAGAAAAAAAAAGGTAATAAAATTGGAAGACACAAAGAAGCAAAACCCAATTTTCACTTTTTACTTTGCAACTGTAATATCCTTTTTTTTTAAATTTTAAAATTGTTTCTAATTATTGAAATATGAGAAAAAATAAATACTTTTCTCTGAATGTAGTATACAGTCCCTTGGCTCTATATTTGTTCTCTATAGCTTCACCAAAATCTATACTGAATAATATGAAAAAGCTTCTTTGCATCACCTTGCATGACAAACTCCTCCTGGTAGCAGAGCAGTCTAGTGACTAACATGTAGAAAACCATCCACATCATCAAATGGAAGCTCCTCTCCCTTTCTCTCAATTCTATTCTGCACATATTGTTCTCATCTTTCGTTAGCTTCAGAAATATCCTTGAAGAAAATTAGTACACTGACTTTCACTGTATCTCTGCTTTCCTCTGTTTGATAACAGATGGACCAAACTTTTTCTTCTTTCTGGGTCTACTTGGACTTCTGAATACATCTGATGGTCAGGAAAAAAAAAAAGGTCCATGGCCATTCTTCCTCTCATTTCCTAATAAAAAGGAATAGAGGGCTCTCTACCCCCCAGTACTTCAAGGTTTATGTATATATAATTACATATTCCAGTTATATAGTATATAAACTCAATAAATTGAGTTGAAAGAAGAATAAGTTGAAGGAATAAGTAGTGTCAGCAGACAGGCTGACTGAATGATCTGGAAGGCTGAACCTGGAAACAGGGGTATTGATTTCAATAAACGTGAGAGTCAAGGATAAATTTTGCTCTTCTGGGAAACATAGGAGTACAATACAGGACTACTGAGTTCTTTTTCCCTTTCAAAAAGTTGTTAAAGTTATAGCTTTTTGGACACAACATAGCTGTTTGGAGCCTTCTTTTCTTGAATCCAGTCAGTGATTAAATATTTATAGCAAAATCTCAACTTCAAGAAAGTTCATGTCCTTGAAAAACTGAAAAGCATGCTAGTGATGCTGTATCCCAGGCATGATCCTCTCAGTCCCAAATGCGAAACAATGTATGTCTGTAACTGCATGTTCAATCCAATTCAATTGCCTTGAGTGTATTATCAGAGTAGAGCCCAGGAATTTTTACTGTTAACAGAGGCAAAGAGTAATCATAAAAGAGTAGTCCAGAAATATCTTGAGGTGCAAAATAATCCTGTACCCCTTAACTGTTGTAATTAAATTTCAATGTGAGAACTAATTATTACTGGTTTCACTAGATGAGACAGACAAGCTAACATTGTAGCATTCAACCCATCTTCAGTCAAAATTTTTCCAGTAATAGAGCCTAATAATGCCATTTGCAACATACTAATAATGTACAGCCTCCATTTGCATTTTCCCTTCAGAGAGTTTCTAATTAATTTTAAAGATCATTAAGCAGGCCAACGATTTTCAAATATTTATTCATGTTTATTGCTGTTATTTAAGTAAAATTAATCATATCTCTCTTGTTCTTTCTTTGCATGTGTATTCAGTTCTGACCATCATTGTTCCTTGCAGGGTTAGGGAATCTACTGAGTTACTCAGAATTATTTTGATTTTTATACCCAAGAGTGAGCTGATGATAACAGCTTATCAAACCTAATGTTTTAAGGATGAAGCAGTAGCTCTGGTTAAGTAAACATATGAATCAGTTAAATCATGGAAAGCTGCTATATGATCCATTCCACACATACTGTGTGTCAACATTTTGATCTAAAGTGTCAGCTAAGGTTTCTGCAGTGTTAATGTGGGAAGTCATTTAGTATTTACAGTTAGAAGATGCTGAAACCTTTTTTCATCTTATAAAATGATAGGTTAACTGGCAATCTTACAATAAACTCAAATGGAGGATATATAGAAGAGGAGCAAGTAAAATATAGATGTACATCTGTTCATAGGCATACATTGCTCAACTGATTTAACTACTACTAGAAGGAAACACATATTTAACTGGAGTTATGACCCAAAATATTAAATAACTGTCTTTAAACTGAGGTCTCTGATAGTGAGATCACTGAATTGTGCTCAGTCTCCTATGAACTTTAAACTTCCTTTGTGATTCTGGACCAAATTCACAAAGTAATTTAATTGCATTTGTTCCAGTGCAGATTCCTAAATAAAAATTTAGGCATCACTGACATCCTTGAAACTCCCTGTTCTTAAACTGCCTATACCTGACATCTCAAGGGCTATAAAAGTGTTGGGTACCCAAATAACCAAAGTTCTGCTTAGGTGTATTTATATTACCTTTAGTAGGTGTTAACTTTTCTGGTGCTGAACAAATCCACAACTACCCAAGCCTTGACATTCGTGCACTATTTAGCGCCCCAGAGGGGGGCTAAAATCTTTACCCCCCAGAGGGGGGTAAAGATTCTGAGGCCCCAGAATCTTTACAAATTGGGGTTTCAGTTGCCTGTAATACCTTTATCTGTGTTTTTTTAAAGTGGTGCTTTTGCCCCTATGTATTGGGAGCGGGCGTCCATTTCTTAAGCCAGAAATCCCAATTTCAGTTGTCAGGAAATGTTTTGGGTGGGAAGAACACATGTTCTCTCTAGCCTTCTAGACTGAAATCTGCAATAGGGCTGGGTAAGATGGGGAAAAAATTTATTTGGAACCAAGAAATGAGGAGGGTCTTGAAAATCCAGATGTGTAACATAAATGTCCTGAGATATGACGTCGAGTTTCCAAATGAATACTTCAGCCAAGAACTTCTAATGATGTTCACTTTTTTCTCAGCCTGGTGAACATACCAGTGATATACTCAGCCTATTTTGTGTATTGTGAATCATGAGCTTTGTGAAAGGCAGTACTGGCCTGCCTTTAGTCTCCAAAATAGGGGGGAAAATTATATACGGCAGAACTACATTCAGATCTTGAATAGGTTCATCTTTTCAGCATTTTCTATTGACTACTTTAGGTACATAATTTTTCAATCTATTAGATTCTGTGAATATTTTTCTTTGATATAAAGTTTTTTATTTGCTTTCCCCCCCATTGTTTTTAGGAACCTGAACACCAAATTTAAAGTAGAAGATTTCTTTTGGTGATAAGAGTTTCAAATTTTTTTCTATTGAAATATTTAGTGGTGTCAACACTAGTACCTTTGCAGAAATTCCCTTAGTTTATGACTTCATTTAGTTTTCCCCATGTTACAAAAAACAATTGAGAAATTATGAAAACAAGGAGGATTTGGAAAATATTAGATAGCAACAAATAAAATATCTTACTCTAAAGGCACTGTGTTCCCCTATTCTGGTATGACAGAAGATTAAGCAACTCTTTCAATAGACTCATGTCTAAATTGATTTTTTGCAATAATTCCTATTATTCAGTTTACTTAAACTGTGTAACTTAAAAAAAAGAGATGCTGTCTTACAGTTGTCTAAGGGCTGCTTGATTTCTGCTGACTTCAAATAGAACTGAAATATTTCAGCTTCACAGGGAATCCTTGGTTCTTATGTGAAAATTTTTAAACTTGTCTAAAATCCTAAATCCCGTGAGAGTAATTAAACCTAAATAGCTTTAGGTATCTGGACTTTTGAATAAAATCTAGTTCCATTTGTTCCTTTCTTCTGGAAAAAAGATCACATACCTTTTTCAGTGATTTACTGCATATTCCAGCCTGGCTGTTCATTAACCACTATAAAATTACTGCTGTGTTTTTAAGAAAATGCAGCTAGACGCTCTCATCATGGTTTTTATTGCTGTACCTGCTGGAGATACACTCTAATGATGAAATTAATGCATAACAGCATTGAATGTATCTCCAGTTTCTTTTTCAAAAAAGCTAACAGAAAGTAATGGAGCTGGGAATAGTGGAATTGTAATCCTCAGCATTTTTGAGGCTTCGAGTACAGTTGCTCTTAGAAACAACTGATGCACAAACAATTCCATCTGAATCACTACATAGCACAAAATTGAAATAGATGCTGTAAACCTGCTCAAGTCAATAGACCTCCATATGGGATGACTTTGACCTATTCTGTATATGATTTTAATTTTATAAAATTTATAGTGTGTGACTGTCATTATGTAACTTGTAACATTACTGCAATTCCTGCCTAAGGGATAAAAGTAGATTGAATGTTTTGTTTCCTTTGAAGAGAAATAATGCAACAGGTGATTGCTCTTTTCCATTATTAGTCTTCTTTTTAAAAATCATCTTAACTTACAAAGTTTATTTTCTTGGATATTTTAAGTACAGATTCTTTGAGTGTAGTGTAACAAACAAAGAATAATGGCATTTTTAAAATACAGTGTAATACTTTCTGTTCAGAGAGAAACAGCCAAAAGAAACCAAGCATTAGTTTTAGAATAAAACTTTTGTATACATTTGCTCTTTTTTTCCAAAAAGGAAATTCTCTCAAGAAAAAACATAGATCTCTTAAAAATTTTATGTTTATATCTGCTGCAGTGGCTTGCCTTTTGTTTTTGACCTAACCTGACTCTATTAGAGGAAAGATTCTCCCATCAGCAATCATATTTCAATCAGACCTCAAATAAATGATATGATATTGAGATCCTCAATCCCTAGTATTACAGAAACTTTATGTACTGACTGTTACAGAAACAGAAGGTAATTATTGAATAATTAGTCTACTTCAAGTAGGATTTAATGATAGTAGGTGCAGGGGACTATCTGATGTCTTACCAGTTTAAACAGATCTTCAGGAACTGGACAAATGAAAAATATTTATAGATATGGCATCAAACCAAATAATGTTAATTTCACGAACATTTCAATGGAAATAGAATTAAGCCCTTTTTATGCTATCAAAAGAAAAATATGTACTATTACTAGACACGAAAATTAAAGCTCTTGTTTACTTATGTGTCCCTGCTGGTATTTGGAACACAGGACACAATTTAGCAAAGCTAGAACAGGAAGGAAAAGCATGCAAAAATGTAATTTTCTGGCCAAATTCATGTCCAATACTGTTTTACTCGTCTGCTTTCTACTTCCATGAGACAACATGGAACACTGACATAGAAGGTAGACAGATCAGAAATAAAGCTATTTCTTACAAGCCCTTGTTTCTTTGGGCAATGGTACTACATCTTGCCTGAGCAGATTCAATTACTCACTGAGTGGTGCAGAAAGTAGAGGTTTCAATTGAACCACACACATGAGTAAAGATAAGAATGTTTATAATGTTGAGAGGACTGGACTTGAAACTTTTCTAGCTACCAACATAAAGAATACTTACGTCTTGATAACACAATTTTGTTTCTAATCTATCTTTGTAGGGGAAAAGCTATTATTCTCTCAATGAAACAGTGCAGAAAACAACTGACTATAACCAATGTTTTCATTGGTTTAAGTTGGAAAGAGAAGTTTACAAAACTATTACCTATTTGAAAATAAATCCTTGAAATGGACTCTTGACTTTAGGGTTATTTCTGGCACACACTAAAATAAAACAGACTCCAGAATGCCTCTGCTATGCTGATGAGCCTGCTGTAGTAGACAATGGCATATTAGCTGTCCTAGATGCAAGGCAATATCATACATAGGGTTGCAATTTATGAGTTAGTGTTTAGATACATTAGAAATGTTCATGATAAGTTTGGCTAGCTGACATTTAAAATGATACTTCATTAATTATGACAAGGCTGACATTCCCATGATATTTGTTTGTTTGCTTCTTTTTTCAGGCTCTGGGTATGAATGGAAGAAAGTGGAAGACAGATGATCTAGGACAACCTGTTTTCCTGCCTATTGGAAATGAAAAATACATGTAGCTATATCTAATCTGTAGGGATTTTCTTATTTTTTTTAGACTACAAAACTGCCACTTACAATCAGTGTCTGAATCAGTGGCTATTCTTTCTCTGTAAAGATAGAATGACTTTGAAATGCAGCCTCCTCATATTCCCTTATTTCTCCACCCTGGGCAGGCATTTATGGTTCAATGGGAACTGGAGCAGGAAGGAGTCTGAGTTGAAATAATCTAGGCTTTCTGCTGTCTAAAGTAGGATATTTTCTTTTTTCACAGGGTTGAACTTAAGTCAACTCTGGCCCTTTATGTTCCTGAAGTTTTTCCCTGATCACCTGGTTGTGAAAAGTGTAAAGCACATAGCACTCAGCTGAAGACAGATTAGACATAAACTTGTATGTGTGACTGTTCAGAAACACTGGTTACTGAAGGCATAATATGCAAGTAGAAACAAAAGATTAAAAATCATAATGTAAATTCAGATTATTATATCTATTAATTCCTCTTAACTGCAGCCAATGCCTGAAGCTTTAAAAAGTTTTAAAGCCATTAAGAAAGTGGTTTTTGTTGCATATGGAGAAGAGTTGAAAGTTAGAAAAAATCTCTTAGAAATGTGGTTTTTGATTTGTCATTTTGACTAGTTACTAATTCGTGACGAAAGAGTCCTGATAGGCATGCCCAGGTTCACTACTGTCTGAAAGAATCTGCAATTAGATTCTTCTGGAAACTTTAAAAGAAGTTAAGCCCTGGAGTACATAAGGAGAAGTTGGCCCTATTTTTATCAGTCTGATTTTCCACCTGACATGAGAAATACCAGAGAACTGTCCATTCAAGTTTAAAGGTTTGCTGTGAAAATAATATGGAAGTAATCAAACCTTATTTATACAGGTACCTTTCAACATGGAAAACTGAATTTCAGGGGGTATATTTACCTGTACAGTTTGTGTAATGAAAAAGAAACAGATACAATCAGGATTAAATGGGCAAGCTACACAGTCACAAAATGTCTCATTGGAGCTCATTCTTCTATTTGCCATTTTCAATGAAGGGGAGAGCTCCAAAATATCCTTCTCTTCCTTTTTTCCTAGTGAATTTGTTCCCACACATTATGGTTTATCATTAATCTTCACTTTAGATTCTAGACTGTCACAGATGCTAAATGGGAATTTTGAAATGTCATATAGACAATATGTGGCTATAAGCAGAGTTCTTGTAGAAGGGAGAAGAATTCAGTCTGAATGTTGATCTAAGGTCTTTAAGCATTTCTACACTCCAGTCACAGGATACAAATAGGAGCAGGCAGCCTGTAAGGAGGAATGAGCAGCAGAGACAATGTGTAATGAACTGACCACAAACCCTATTCCATCTCTCACTGTGCCACTTGAGGGGGAGGAGGCAGAGAAATTTGGGAGGAATTAGAGCCTGAGAAGAAGGGTGGGATGGGGAGAAGGTGTTCTTAAGATTTGGTTTTATTTTTCATTATCCTACTCTGATTTGGTCGGTAATAAATTAAACTAATTTCCCTGAGTTTAGTCTGTTTTGCCTGTGACAGTAACTGGTGAGTGATATCTCCCTGCCCTTTTTTCAACCCATGAGTCTTTTGTTATATTTTCTCTCCTGTGTCCAGTTGAGGAGGGAAGTGAAAGGATGCCTTTGGAGAACACCTGGCGTTCAGCCAGGGCCAACCCACCACACCAGTATTCACACTAATTATTGTAATGAAAAAGAAATTTGCCCAAGGCAGCTTTGTAGGCACTTTAGGATACAAAATGGAAGAAGTAATTTTCTCTTTAAACAGAGCTGTCTGCAAAGTCAAGTTACCCACAACTTAATGAAAAGCTTCCTATACAAAAACAATTTACCTGTCTATTTCTGTCCAGTTCAAAATTTCTGCTATGTTCATATGTTTGGTCTCTTCTAATCACTTACCTTGGCTACAGTGATATTCCAGCTCTGGGTCAGGCCTTGTCATGCTGATAATTATCAGTGACACTGACCTATCTTGTCCTCATGAGGCATATAATTTTCTCAAAGAATCAAGCAGGTTCACAGGGGCAGCGCCAATTATATGTACTCAAGATTGTAAAAAAAGACGAGTATGGGTCATTCACATACAGTGGGTATCCAGAAAGCTAATGGTCATATTGCATAAACAGGAAATTCAGTGTATTTGTAGGCAAGAAAACAAAAAACTTGCATGAACCGCAGTGCTTTGTAAGTAAGAAACTTCTGCATGCTGTTTTTCTAACTAAATATTAATTGGAACTATTTGTGATTCCTAGCCAGTATCTATTAAGCAAACTCTTAAGCTCTACTGTGGCTTGTGGTTTTAATTAAATAGTCTTTTGGTGTTGCACTATCTTGGAGCTAGACACTCCTATTTGAGCTTTTGTTAATTTTGAAGCTGAACAAAATGAAAGAAGATTTTTATAACTATTAAGAACTCTGTAGAATCTTTTTTTTCTGTCTGTGAGTTAAAATGCAGATATGTAGCAACTCTGAGGAAAACTGTTGAGATGAACAGATGAACAAAATAATATCTCAAGGTTCTTTTGAGCAGTTTTAGAAAAGGATACAGCTTTGGGAACCAGGCCTTTCATGTCCCTGATTAGAGTCCAAACAACTTCTTAACACTACCTTTTTTATAAATTGTTTGATTAGTTTCTCTGGTATACAGTTGTCAGAGGGTGTGCAGGTTCTCATATCCCCTGTGCTGGAGACAGTCCTTTAAATATAACAGTGTTAGTGGTAGGCAAATTAGGACGATGGCCACCTTCAGATCCCTCTGAATAGTGCGGATCTTATCCTGGATTTCAGGCAGCACTAAGGATTTAGTTGCACTTATCTTTAAAGAATTTCTCAAAGGTATTCAGCATTTTTATTATTTAGATTTTCTCCCTTCTGATTCTTTCATAAAAGTTTTTAGCTCTTCAAAAAATACTGTTTTAAAACAGAGATTTAATACATTTTGCTTATTTAAATTGTATGTAGTTGTCCAGCAGAAAATCACAACTACTTGAAGTAGTAACTAACTATTCATTATTTATTTTCTGATTACTTCTTTCAAAAATATAGCTTAATGTAAACATCTTTCTGAGAGCTTCTATCATGTGCCATTGTCCTACAGGAACATCTCTAAGGTAGAGACTGACTTCATGTTACTAATTTATTCATTCTTATTTTCTTACTGCCAGAGTTTACAATCTCAAAAGACAAAACAGGTGCAAAATAGCAATATTATCTCTCTGTATTATAGCACTGTAAATTAGAAAATAATAAAATGTGTTCCTAGGATCTTGTGAGAAGGGTTTGGCATGAAATACAAAACCATCTTCTCACATATGAAGCATTCCTTAAGCACAATGATTGATGACTACAGTCATATTGAACTACTTACAGGCAGGTTGTGAGTTGGTTATATATTTGTTCAGCCTATTTTTCACTATGTCTGAAGAGTATCAGGCAAGAATTACTTTTTCAGTATGCAATAGTCAAATATGCCTGAGAGTGGAGAAAAGTGAACTTCCATGTCAAGATACGTGACCTTAGAAATACCTGGTATCCCATTCTAGCATGCAGTCATCTGCAATGCTGATACAGAAGTAATGACACCAAATACTGCTGACTCCCTTTGCAACACATGAAAGAAAGTAACGATTGAGGCCCAGAAAAATCTGCTGACTTTAACTGCTGACTAAGCTTACAGAAATCAAAACAAAGCAAAACACAATAAGGACATCTTGACCTTTTTATACTTCTCCATCACAAGCATCTTATATTGAATGCCACTTCAGATATGTAGCCTTGAATGTGTCAATGAATGTCACCCCAAATTTTTCCGTTCATCTTAAAAATTTATTTGAATAATGACAAATCCAAGAATTTCTTTTGCTGAGGGTGTGTTATAACCACCTGGCTAAGAATCAAGCTCATCTTTTCTTTGATTATTTAAGAATTTAAATACTTTATGCTGTTTAATGGACTGATTCTCCACAGGAAATCCAGAAGTGATATATATTAGAGGCATAGTTCTGGCATACTCCTAAGAAGTAGCTTAAGCTGAAATGCTCGAAAACAGAAGTAAGATACAATTTCAGCTCTCTAGTGTTTCAGAGGCTATTTTATAAACCATGCTCTGAGTGACAATTAAAATGAGCCACAGCAGGCAGGTACATGGGATGACTTTTTTGTGAACTTAAGTAGAGTTTAACTGAAATGAAGGGCAGAAACTTCACTTAAAGATGAAAATTGTGTTCTATTAAAAAAAAAATTAAAAAAGTTTGCTTGTTTATTTAGTATTTTCATGATGTCTGGGCTTTTGACATGTTAAGGAAGGTCTCTGATAACTGTATTTGGAGAAAAATTCTGGATTTTTCTCCAGAATTTTTCTACATCTGCTAATTTTTTGCAGATGTAAAAAGCATGTAACCTGTAGCGAATTCAGACCTGTGATAAGCTGGTAAATCTTTTTTCACCTTTTCAGGAATAATTATTGTAATTCAAGGTATGTTTAGCAGGCAATGTGCAAAACACCTCAGTCCATCTGTAGTGTAGGATGCCCAGAGATATTGAATAATTGTAATTTCTGTTTCAAATAAAAATTCAAATCTTTTAAATTTGAGAGTTCAAGCATTTTTTCAATCAGTCGCAGTCATCAGTTCAGGTAGAACTGAAATGGAACTGCAATTAGAATTCTGAAAAAGGTCTAATTAAGAGAGAATTTATATGTAGTTAGACTTTTCCTGTTGGTTTTTGGTGGTTCATATCAGGCTCTCAAAGATAAGTTTCTACAAGCTTGCCACCTAGTAAAAAAGACCAGACAGAAAACTAAAAGAAATTTGTTTTAGCCTTTAGATAGAATGCAGTCATTTGAGTTGTACTCTATGCAATGTCATGAAAGCAGTGCTTGAAAAATAGTGGCATAATATTCTCTCTTTTATAGAAGTAAAAGTTGGGTAATTATACAATCCAGTTTCTGCAAAGTGTGGCCTTTAAGTTTATGAAAGGCAGTAATTTATGTGTAAAGGAAAGTGTTCACAGTGGTGTAGCTTGACATCTGTGAGCTTAAAAAAATTCAGAGTTGGAGTCTAACTTTGTCCAAAACCCTTTGACACTGCTCAGAAGTGTAAAGAGAGATAGAATGGGCAAACCTCATCTTCTTAAATTCCCTTGACTATCCACGTGAATTCAAAAGTGAATTTCAGTAGAACCATAACATCACTGTTTCATGTTTGCTTTCAGCATTCTTTCAAGTAATTGAGCCTTAATAGCGTAAGTACTAAAGAAAGAATTAAGTTCAAAGGCTTGAAAACTCAAGCAATGCTATATGAAATACAGTAGCAATTTCATAAGAACAAATCAATGAAACAGCTAATTTTTAATGAAGTACTTATATTGCACTACTCACAAAAAACAGATTTGTCAAAAAATTACCAAACATTTTAAGTGATAAATACAGTTCAGAACTTTGCCATCAGCACAAATTAAAATTTGATTAAATTTTGGCCAGGTGACCATTCATTTAACATCATTTGGTCCTGTGAATAAGTTGCTTTCCTCCTTTCTTCCAATCCAGAAAATATATAAGAAATTTGACTTACTGACAGAAATGGCTTCTTCTCTTTTCATGGTGAGGTGATTCTTCTTTAAAGAATATTTTTTTCATAGAAACTAGTGTTATTATTATATTTTATTTATATCAATTACTAAACTTTCTTATCCTAACCCACGGGTTTTACTTTTTTTCTTTGCCATCCCATCAGAGGGAGGAAGAAAGCAGCTGTATGGTACTTAGTTGCTCTCTGAGGTTAAACCACCACAGTTGGTATGCTGTAATTCATGTAACTACATATCACCAACTAAGTGAGTAATTTAGATTTTTATTGCTCCAGGTTCTCCTAAGATATTTTTTAACTGCTTTCGACACTTGTAATATATGAAGATAGAAAATTTTTTATGTTTACACACTTTCATTAATGCCCAGTGTTGTGTGTGGGGGGAAAAGTAGTCATTAAAATTAATTGATAAAATATCTTGGAAACTTTTCCATTATTTCAAAGTAGCATTAATGGTATCTATATATAAAATCTTTACAAAAAAGCAGATAAACTCTGCAGTTGTACTTTAAATTATACTTTTTCCCATTGAAAAACAATGAGATGAGGAGACTACAGGTTTCCAAACATGTGATATATTTCCTCCCACTATTATTTGCCATACGTACTTAAAAATCAATAAAATATTTATGAACCTAAAGAAAATACTTCAGTCAAGGACTGCATTTGTGACACAAATATTTATACAATTTATTTATTAGTCTGTATGTCTACAAACACAACATGTGAATAAGCATAAAAACATACATGTGTGTACACATAAACATGTGCTCACAGTATAGAGCTGACTCGTCAGACAATTTTTCATTCCATATTGACTCCATCACTGAGATGATAGGGTATTAACAAGCAGAACTTATTTTATATACAAAGAGGCGTTAGAGTAAGAATCCGGGAAAATAAGTAAAATAAATGCATAAATAAATGAATAGGGAAAACTATTAACAGGTACAAAACCTAGATGTTGAACTGAAAAACAGGACAATATTGCTCATCTGTTTCAAGTCCTTCTATGACAGAATTATTCTTTTCTACTTTTTCCATTTCTGTTTTCAATCCAAATTCAGATCTGATGTTCTACCTTAAAAGTAGCCATTGCCATAAGACTGCAGAGGAAAATGTGAATTCAATTTCAGATTCATTTGTTATATTTGTCACTTGAAACACAAAAACCCTCTTGTTGAGCTGCCCATTTTCACAGCCAAAACTGAACAAGATGAAAGTCAAAGTCAGTAACAGCAACAAAATACACATGCAATTTCACTCAAAAACTCAGCTTGCCAGAAATATAATTGACAGACATCACAATGTCTCAGCAGCAGAACAACTATAAAATGCCAGCCTTTAATACCCCTATTATCTCCCGTGCATCTTTAGCTAACTATTTTTGGTGTAAAATTTCACAACTACTGCAAAGTACCATGTGTAACCGATTCCATGTGATTGCACCTATTCTACATCACACAATATTTCCTTATCTTTTGAGGTTTATGCCGGACATGCAGAGTCTAATCACTCTACCCAAATATACCTTGGTGGCTGCCAAGTTGTCAAACCAACAACTCTTTAGTTTATCTTATTGTCTTAACACATCAACAAGTTTATTAATCTATTATTACAAGCCACTGTAGTCTTCTATTAACTAGCAAAAGTCTTTTTTCTTTTCAAAAACCTAATACACCTTTAATTGTTATAATAAAAAAAAATGAACAATTTAAGATATTTACACTCCTAAAAAACATTTCCTCTTTACTTGCCCGCTATTGAGCCTTCTACAAAGCTCCATTTTCTTTGGTGGGAGAATCTTACTAACACCTTCAAATGCTTCAGTAGCATCTCCTGAGAAGACTGAGTTTACACTTCCATACCTTGCACATCTGTTTGTGCAGTTCCACAGGTAGCAATTTTTGGCAGCATTTCGTAAGAGTGACAAAGAAGAGTGGAGTTACTGCTCCAGGCTTAAACTACCTGTGAGCTTTGTTTATTTTTTTTTTATTTTTTTTAGAAGAAGAAGATGGTCTTGTAGATTAGGATACCTTTGAATTGAAGCAATATTTGCTCAGATGTCATCCCACCCCCTGACACAGACTCTTAGCTTATTTGTATCCTGACTATCTGTCAATGCTAATCTTATCTCAGTTCTCATTTCAGGTCCCTGTCCTCATCCAAATGGCCATCGCATCCTCCATTTAATAGTATCTCTGCTAAAAATAATGTCTTTATACACTCAAGTAATTTGGTAATTTTTAATTATTCACTTTACCTTAACCTTTATCCTCCTACTTAATTTTGTATCTCTTTAATTTATATGCTACAGAAACCACAACTCCTTTACTGAATATTTCACTTATTACACTTCAGCATACTACATCAAAATAATCCTGTTATAAACTACTAATAGATGTCATCTCCAGTTCTAGAAAGACTTATGCAAGTGTCCTATTTCATATGATTTAAACAGTATTGTTTACATCAGTGGGAGCAGTGGCTGTGCAAAAAGGTAGCTCTTTAGTAATTTCAAAACAAAAGTAGGAAAAAAACCTTTGATTCTCTAGGATCTAACCGTCTCTGCAGTGTTAGTGTTCTAGTCACTTCAGTTCTATTTTCCTTCAGTTTTAGAGTGAACACAGCTTGGGGCTCAAAAGTTTTCATAAAGGCCACCTGTTCAAAAGCTACCATTTTAATTTTAGCCTGTTATAAAGACTTAGTATCAAATACTGTCTCATTTTTAGATATGATTTAACTCCATGGAAGTACTATGGGTGACCATTACCAATGGAAGGCAAACTTTAGATCTCTGTTCTATTCACCCTCTGAAAACTGATTACCCTTTACTCTTAACAAAATATATATGCTATTAGCTACAAATGCTTCCCCATTTGTATTTACTGTATTGGATGGAGGGCTTTTTATACAGGCACAAGACATTTTTTTTTCATTTTAAGACAGCATGAAAGCTATCCTGGAGGTCCACATGTACTTCTCTACAACATAAATCCAAACAATTTTCAATCAACTACTGTCTTTGCGTAGTTATGGAATCCAGAAAAGCCTTGTGGAAGTGATGAATTAAAAGAATGCTTTAGTGGGGGCAGACTTTTGATTTCACAGAAAGCATTAGATCAGGAGATAATTCATCTTTCAGGAAACAAGAGTACAGAACAATTCTTAAGTGAGCAGACAAAGAGATTATAATGATTCTATTTGTTTTGTAGGTAACTGATGTGTGTCAGCAGAAATTTGTTAATGGTGTTCTACACAAAATCTTGGCTTAAAAGAACAGTAGGATCTCTTACATCTAATCCCAAGCAGCCATTATTTTTCAGGATATTTTCCATTCCATCTTTATAACTAAAATTATTTTTATATGAGCCTTCCCAGATGAAAGCAGCAACTTACACAATCTTGTTCCAATAGCTGCTGCATTAGAAACAACCAAAAAATAAAAATATGTTGAATGATATAGGAATAAAACAGGAATTGATAGAGATTTAAACTGAATTCATAAGGTTGAGAAAAAATGTGAGAGAAACAGCTCTGCAGATACCAAGGTGTAGTGGATTTAGCTTAGGCCTTCCTGGTAAGCAGGTCAAAACTAGGGAATTGGTCATAATTTTTTTGTCCTTTGATATATACTACAGGAAGAAAGGAACCTATTGTCCCTCTTTGTTTCCCTTAATTGCTACCTTGTGTGATGTGAAAATATGGTTCTCTGAAGTCAGTTTAAAATCCATGCAATTATACTTTTGAAAGTGTAATGAAAGTGCATCCATTTACAACACATTCTGTTAATGTTCTCTTTTTCAGAGTGATACTTAGAACAGAATAACTATCCAAATGAGAATAGTTGTTGCCAAACACAATAAGCTCAAGTTCGTCTTAATAAAATTATTTCTGAAGAGAAAAATACTAAGAATATATAAATACTCATATCTAGGTATTTCATATGTAGGTTATTTCATATATAGATATAAACTTGCACATACAGACCACAGATTTACTAAAGAAACAGTAGTTTTAATTTAGAAAAAAAATTACAAGAAGAAGTTATTTAATGACTGGACAGGAGTTAAATACACTTTGACATCTGGTTTAAAAGTACTTACCTATTTCTAGAAAACTTTTGTTTTGAAATAAACAAAGCATTAATTTTAGTGTGTGGCATTCTTATAAAAGACTTGGAATCTGACCATAGAAAAAATTATTATTTTCCGAATTTTCCCCTCAGAGACTAAGATTAGCTATAATTTCTAAATGCTTGCTGAAGGACACATGTATCAATGTAATTATAGCATGATAATTTTTTTCTGATTTTACTTGAAAGTAAAAGCGCATTGCTGGTTATATGGCAAGGAACACACACCATACACCCTTGCAATGAACAGAACAACGACAAAACAGAACAACATGACCCACCGAACAAAAGCCAGCAGAAAAACAACTTTAAATGAAATTAGCAAAGGACCTGTTCTTTATGCCAATTAAGGACTGGGCAGTTCTTAGCAAATTAAAATAATAATAATAACAGTTGTTTTCTAACTTGGAGTTGTCTACCTTCCAAAACTCTAGAAAAAGCATTTTAATCATATCTCATTGCCCTCAAGAACCTCTTCTTTGCTGCACACTTAAATTGTATAAAAAAACTTTTGTGTTGAAAAAAAATGGGAAGAGAAAGGTATGATAAGAGCAAGAGGAAAATCTATACAGAAGAGGCAGTAGCAGGTATGCTTGTTCAGGTAACAGTGTATATCATATATCTTGCAACTATTTTTCTTTAAAATTAATTAGATCATATCAGGAAATACATAATTTTCTGGAAGAAATTTAACACGGGATAATGCCAAAACAATTAATGATTTGTAAAATTTCTTAAAATTATGCTATCATTGATACTTTTTTTAACTGTGTTTAGAGGACTGTATTTAAGTAGAAACATAAATATTATGTTACTATCAATAGCAATCAATGTTGTAAAAACAAATTATTCTTTTAAGTTATATTACATCCCAGTGGAGTCCTGAAAAGTGAAATCTCATGAAACTGAAAAAATCAGCATGTTCTGTTCCAACACTGGTGAGAAAAAGAAGTGAAATTCAATTAGATGTCTTATGTGTCTCCAGTGATAAATCAAACACCATATATTAATCCACCGCAAATAATATCCCCTGGTCAGGGAAAAAAAAAAAGGCTCTATAGACAAAGGAAGAGGAGGTAATTCTAGTTATAGATGTGGAAACAGCCCCCAGGAAATCCTCTGTCTATGCATACCGAGTGAAATTCAGTCAAAAAGGGAATTGTTTCCAGAAAAAAATGCACAGAGGAACACCATTTCTGGGATGAGTTTCCCATCTTACTTACCAAGACTTTGAAAATCACTCAATTCACATTCTCTAGGGGAATGATTCTCTTATGGCAACCCAAATCTTCAGCCCCTATATTTTGGCTCTTGGTGAGATGTCCACTCTACCTATGCAGATGAGCTTTTGAAAATATTTTGTGCTTATGACATAATCAAAGTGATATTTTTGTGTGCTCTGAGTGCTGATGACCAGGTCAAGGTTGTAAGCTCTGTACTTTTTAGTTTGCCCTTCAGTATCAGTCCCAGTAAGACGGGGAGATCTGTCACTGTGTACTGTCGGTGCTTCCTGTCCCACATGCTCAATATTATAATATTTCATTTTTATTTTCTCATAAAATATTTGGAATCCATTTTTTGTCCTTAAACCATTCCTGAATTAAATAGCCTGTTAAATCTTCTTGCCCTTCAGAATAAGGTGACTAGGTCCCTACTGTTGATTGGTAAGGACCAACAAGGACATAAAAAAAGGAACACAAAAGGGCATCTAAAATAGTTGAGGGGATGGAACACTGTTTGATGAGGACAGATCAGAGTGTGTAATTAAGATTTTAAAAGTCCTGAGGAGTGAGTATGAATATATAAATTGCTAACAAACCTTAAATAATATAACTACATTGAAGCTGATAGCATACTAGCTTAAACCAGGTTTAAAACTACTTTTTTACTCATTGTGTATCGAATTTTCAGAATTCATTGGTACAGGAGGTGTAAGACCCCAGGCCCCAAGCTATGAGCTCATTGAAGGGGTTTTACATTGCCTTAGGTTGAAAAAGTTTCCGTCAGTACGGTATCGAATGTAGATACCATCCTGATCATCGAGGTCTGCTGTGGCCCTTTGGAGCATCATGCTGAAAAAGATTGTGAATAGGGTTAGTGCGAGAACGCAGCCTTGTTTCACACCATTGGTTATTAGAAAGGGCTCAGAAAGTGCTTCACCATATCTGACTTGTCCATGCTGATCCTCATGGAGTGAGATGATCATTTTAAGGAACTTGGGGGGACATCCTAAGCGTTCCAAAATCTGCCACAGACTTTTTCTGCTCACAATATTGAAAGCATTGGTGAGATCAACAAAGGTTAAATAGAGACCTTTGTTCTGTTCCCTACACTTCTCTTGTAGTTGTCTGAGAACAAACACCATGTCTGTGGTACTCCTGTTGGCTCTGAAACCACACTGGCTTTCAGGTAGAATTCCTTCTGCTATAGTGGGTATTAGTCTGTTCAAGAGTATTCTTGCCAGGATTTTACCAACAATGGAGAGCAGAGTAATACTACGGTAACTTGAACAGTCAGATTTAATTCCTTTCTTCTTATACAGGGTGATGATGACTGCATCTCGAAGGTCTTGATGCCTTAAGCCCCTAATGGTTTTTTTTTATTTTTCTAATATTTGTAAGACTTGTAAGTTTTATAAGTAGGTTTTAAAAGCAGAAACCCTTCCCTTCTTTGTCCCTTGTCCCTTTCCCTTTCCCTGTAACACCCTTGTTTGCACATTCCTTAACCCTCTTACCCCATTCTATCCTCCCTATATCACTCATAGCCCCAAATCTAATAGAAATGTTTAGTCTTTTGTCAAGGCAAGGCCTAGACAGTTGACAGAACAGTATATCTGGGCCTAAACCACAGAATACGGTCAAGAATTAGGTAACTATGTACCCTTTGTGCTCTGATGATGATGAAGGTGATGAAGTAGGTGGTCCCGAAATGCACCCCAGACCGATTTTCAGGGGGTGGACCCCGGGGCGGTCCAGAGAAAAGGCCACAGGGTGGACACATCTGGGATTGGATGGATGGTATTATAAAATGTAACCTCTTGGGCACAGGGGCACGCGCGCGTCTTGTAACATCTACTGCCTTGGCAAATAAACCCTTTCTTATCTCACCCCTAATTAACTGCTCCGGAGATTTTTTCAGCACCTAAATCCCACGGCAACAGCCTGATGGTAGTTCACCTAGTTCCCAACAGTGAACCAACATTAGAACCGTATAATTAATAATCTTACATTGCTCTTGCCTGATGAATATTTCTACTTCACTACAATAATTCCCCAAGGTCTTTGATGTTGTCATGTATCTATCTTGTCTATCTAATAATCATCTACCGCATTTATATCAGAAATAAAAAAAATCCAGCAAGTTTATATGACACTCATCATAAATTCCCATCCTATTTCACTGTTCTAAGAAAAACAGACTCCAGCGTCACCATGAGTAGATTCAGACCTTACCAGAAATCTCCTAATGTACACTGTCACTCGATTTGGTGCGTGTATAGTATTCCTCTACATGTGCCCCCTGACTCTTATGGAGATTCTATGCAAAAAAATCTCAAATCTCATTTGCTGGTATTTTTCAATATTGGCATTAAAGATGATAAGTTAGCTAAAAAAATAGAAAATAAACACTTAGATCTCCTTAAAACTTTAAGGATATCACAAGATGTTTTGGACAATATTAAAATTCTTTAGTTATCTTAATTAAGACCCATCGTCCCCCAAATCCCATACACATAGAGGGAAGTATAGCATTTTCACTCAGTCCCTGATTATACGGAAACACTAGATGTGTTTTTATTTACTACTTTTTGTTTATAATAGCATGCACATGGCTCGTATGTTCCCTGTAAAGAAGAGTCCCACCAAGAGGGGTTTACTTTTCAATGTTGTTGGATAATATCAAAGGAACGAGAAAGCAGAGTCAAATAGACTGTGAGACTAAAGGATTGGGAGAAATGCAATTAGACAGGAGGCAGCTTGGTGAGCACCCCGGAGAGACTATTTGTCCAGGCTGGAATAAAGGACTCATTGTCAATTGTATAAGACATCTGTGGTAAAAATCAACAAAAACCGACAAAAGTAGCACTGAGATGATAGAAATCAGAGAACAGAGCATGTACACAGAGAATGAGAGAGATGTAGGCAGGGGCAATATCAATGCAAGCCTCAAAGGCCACCATAAAATGTTTGTGAAGGCATGTCATAAGCCAGAAAGCTGGATGGAAGACAGTTGTAAAAGTAGGAGAGAAAGAAGTAGCTAACATGGCACATTGACATGTAGGAAAGAATGAAGCTTGTTGAAGGTAAAGTGTGCCAAGGTGAAAAACAACATGTAGTACAGGATAGACAAGTGGGGTAGTGTTACCAGTTGCAGGGTGAGAGACAAGGAGACAGGAGTTCCTGCATTTCCTTCAGTGACAGTGTGCTTTCCTCCAGAGGTGAGGTCTCGATGCAGGATAGAGTACATCAAGGATAGGAAAAGGGGACAGAGGCGCACAGAGATTTGGTGAGATCAGAACTGGGGAGCCTTGAATAAGTTTGGCTGAAAAAGAGGTAACATGGCTAAGAAAAGAGAAAATCACAAAGACAGGAATCAAAGTTCAGGGGGAAAGTACATCTTTTTCTTAAAATTTTGCTATGGAACTGTTACTACTTCTGGAAATCATACTCTCTCTGTGCCTGGGAGTGGAATGAAACATCATCCCCAGAATAATCAAGTAAAACACTTTTGGGTAAAGTGGAACCACAACATCATCAGTAAATTCTAGGAGAAAGTAATAAACCTATAATGCCAGTGGTGTCTACCTTATTTGAGTTACAGTGTGTGGCATGAGGAAGAGAGACAAGCAGTTACGGTATCTGGGACATGTATGATGTTTTCATGGCACCAAGCTGAAAATGTGTGCCACTAATGAGTATGTAATTGTATCATTTAAGGAGTTTACAGGATTATTTTAGGAAAATATAAAGCTTTTATATGTGAAGGTCATGATGTAATAAAAATGTCAAGCTAGTAGCAGGAATGCCACTTTTAAGCCATAGGTGCTACCAGTTACATAACAGGTATGTAACAGGTACATGGCTATCTACCCTGTCACACTTCCTTGAGAAGTCTACAAATGAATTGATCTTTTTAGCCTTCTTTATTTTTGTACTGCTGACAAGCCAGCAGAAGTGAAAAAACTTTAAATAAGAATTCTTGAATCTGGCTAGATTTTCAATTTCGCAGTAAACAATCCGTCTCTGATGGCCATTTCTTTCCTCCTTATTGTCAGCCTGTAGATGAAAATGGAGATAAGAAACTTAGTTTGACCAAAGTTTAGTGATTCCAGCACTGACTGAATTTCAAGGCTACGTTACTTTGTCCTCATCCTTGACTGCAGAGCAAAAGTATCTTCTCACGAAGTATATTGAAGATATTTATACATATATTTTTCCAACTATAAAAGTATATAAATTTTGATTACTTTTCAGATAGCCTTTTCCTAGCAAACTGTATCTTCATTTGACCTCCCCTGCCCTGTCTGATAGACAACTTTACTATGTTTGTAACAAGAAACTTATTTAACGAAGAAATACTCCCAAGGGCCTGATTCTGACTTCATATTCACCTGCATAAATGAGGAGCATCTGTGATGAAACCAAATTAAAACTAATATCAGTTACCATCAATTTTTCACCCTTAACTTAAATTCATAAGCTGGTGCACCAAAAAAGTTAAAGAGCTCTACTTCAGCTGAAAGGTGCCATTTTTTTCAGTTGTATTTATTATCTAAGAAATTAAAAGCAATTAACAGTGAGGAGCATGATCAGAATTACTAGATTTCATGATATAATATAAAACTAACATTTTAATCTGTTTATTTTTCATCAGGCTTCTTGCTTCAGTGCTTAGTCAGAGAATAGTCATTTGTAATAATTTACCCACTCCAAAAATCAGAAGAACAAGGAAAGTGTGAGATGTACCTCTCACAAAACTTACCTGATGCTGCCACACGCAGTGTCATATGCCTGCAAAATGTTAAGACTCTGCTCATTTCCATCAAGGAGATGTTGAGATTTAGCTCAGACCAAAGAAGATCAAAGCTACACAAAACTCAGAATTATATTAATGTCTCTGTCCCCTCTCTGTATTACGATGAGCAGGAAGTGGTTTGCTCTGAGACACATCAGCTGCATTTGATGGCAGGCACTGTTGAGATCAACAGAATTGTTCCAACACTTACCATGACCCTTACAAAGTATTTATTTAAAATGAAGCCCTGGGAATCCTCACCACAGAAGAACCTTTTTTATCAGTGAGGTAATAAGCCTCATTTTCTTTGAAGGACTCATTACAACATAAGCATTTTTTAGTGTTTCCCTAAATTAAATTATCACAAACTCTTAATTTATATACTCTGTCCAGCCCTTCATATTCAGTGGCTTAAAGGCTGATTTTTTTAGTTATTGAATTAATTTCATGGTCTGCAGTGAAAAAATGTCATAAAATCAATCACTAACAAAAAAATTAATAAGGACCATTAAGAAGATATCCATAAATAACACTGTGCACATAGAAAGCACTATCTGGCATTAGAGTAACTCTTACCATAACAAAAATATATCAGATAAAGATCATGAGTAAGATAAAATTTGATTCTCAAATTCTTATCTAACGATAGTAAAAGATGCAGACTAAAAGCAAACATGCTTTGAACAACATCAGATTTTTTCCTATAAATGAAGAAGAGACTTGTACCTGCAGAAATATTACAATTTTCTATCAATTTTTACTGCTATGAGACATGATTTTTTTCTGTAGCAATAGGTGAAAAATATGGGATAGGTTTATGCATTATATAAAGACACCTGTGTACATTTTCTATTAGTGTTCATTTTTTAATTTTTTATTTAAATTTATTTAAAATTATAGTTTATTAATACATTGGTACTTAACAATTTTTTCTTGGGTGTGGCTAGGTCATTTTCAGTCAAAAGAACAAAGTTGCTGAAAGATTGAAGAGCTATATTATGTCAGCACAAAAGGACAAAAATTTCCACGTGTTATGTGTAGCATCTTTGTGTTTGAGAGAAACTGAATTGAATAAAAGGACATGGTTCTCCAGCCACTGAACTTCCTCATAAGGTTACCAGACATAGCAGAACTTCCCATCATTAGCTGAGAGGGTATGAAGAAAGAGGTCTAAAAGGTCACCTCCTCATAAAGGTTAGATTTGCCCACGCTGTAAATTATCCACTATGTTGAATGTTTCATAATACCAACAATCCTGTAGGAAACTTCTTATGTTACAGAAGGAATTTCTATGAATATTGGTAATCTCCTGCAAAAATCTTCCCTTCTGTATTAACTGTCTGAAATATTAGTTCAGAACACTATCAAATTAGTCACTTCCATGCATGTTCTACAGACTGTAACAGAATACTATTACACAGGTATATCACATGGCTTTGATTCGAAATGTACAAATTTTTTTTTAGCATTTGAAAGTCAATATTGTTAGCATCACTTCATCATCTTTGGACAATAGAAATACTTCAGGAAGAAGCATCTTATTCATATTCTACATCAGTTTTCAGAAACAGAATCATGCAGAAGTCAACGCATGAATGCCACAGAAGTAGGTAGGAGGCAATTTATAAGCAGACAAACACTTTTAGTATAGTAAAAGAGTTGACTGAGATTATTTCCTTTCTGCTGATGCCAGTTTTCAACATCAGAGATAGAAGGAGATTGGCACTGTACTGTTCTAGTGTCAGTAGTCAGCAGGTGAGGACACAAAGACTCCTGGTATAGTATCAGCCCTAGACAGAACAGGAAATTAATAAACAACTAAAGAGTAGAAGAGATTTTATGGGAAATCAACCTTGACAAACAAATCCCACTATGTGTTTGGCAATTATAAGTTTGTCTGAAAAGGAAAATGAAAATAGTCAGACATTTGAAAAACACTGACTTAGTAAAACATGGCATTATGATACGAAATTGGCACTATATACTATACTTAGGAATAGATTATATGATCTCCAATATTACTGCAAATTACACAGTTACAGCAATCTCAAAAAGGAGATTTCCAAGAGGACTGTTTTACTCTTGATTCTGTCCAATATTGTCATCGCTGACATGGAAACTAATGTAAAAATTGCTACTGATATGCAGATGGTAAACACTTGCAAAATGATAATAAAACGATGAATACAATGCTAATATGCTTGTATAAGTACTTTTGAAACCTGAATCTTTTGGTAAACAGAATTAATTCAAACACTCATTTTAGCATCAACATCTGTGAATGTTTTAGGCACAGCAGGGATAAAAGAAGTACACACTACTACATTTGTGTGTGTACATAGATACTCATACATACATAAGGTGCAGTTTATACCAGATTTCTGTGTCCACTTGTGATTAACTTGAATGTATCAGATGGCATTAGAGCCACTGTGACTTTATATGGGGAGAAACTGGTAGATTAGTTGTGGTCCTTTTAACTAAGTAACTCTACTGAGTTTTATTCTGATTTGTTACTGTTGCAGCTACATTCCCACCCACAAAACACATGTGGACAGGCTGAAGAGGGTCCAGAAAAGGGACACAAAGATAATCCAATGGACTGGAAAGCTTGACATTTGAGGAAAGGCTGAGAGAACTGTATTTGTTCAACTTTGAAAAAAGAAAGCTTAGGGGTGACCTATCATCATGTTCCAGTATTTAAAGGCTGGCTACAAAGAAGATGGGGAGTCCCTTTTTATAAGGGGTCTTGTTGCAAAAACAAAGAGCAATGGGTACAGGCTAGTTCTGTGGAGATTCTGATTGGACACAGGAAGAAACACGGAATAATGTCCCCAGGGAAGTGGTGGATTCCTCAATGTTGGACACTTTTAAGATTCAGTTGGACAACTAGACTGTGCTTTTGCTGAGAAAGGCTGGACCAGATGATATTAGAGATCTCTTCCAACATAATATTCAATGAAACAAAAGGATATATAAAAATCCTTTTGTCTGTCCTGGTACGTGCATCATGCTTACTAGTACAAATAGTTGTTTTGTTTCAATATCTTAATCAAATCTATCACCCAATATACAATGAATTTCAAAATGAACAGGGAGCATGAAGACTTGAAATGGACTTTCTTTCCAAGCTTGAGAAGTTCTATTCTTTAGGGACAAATGACTCCATGCACCAGCTGGAGTCATTTGGATAATCATATCCTGGGGGCTGATTAGCAAAATAGACCCTGGGGGTCCTGGTGAAGATCAGTTCGAACATGATCCAGGGATGTGCATTTGTGACAAAGAAGGCCAACAGCAACCTAGGCTGCAAGTGAGGTGATCCTTCCCCTCTCTTCAGCACTGGTGAGGACACACCTGGAGTTCTGTGCCCAGTTCTGGGTTCCTCAGTATGAAAGAGACTCATGAACTTACTGGAGAGAGCCCAGTGGCGGCACATGAAGATGATTAATGTGGTAGAGCATTTCTCCTGTGAGGAAAGGCTGAGAGAGCTGGGACTGTTCTGCCTCTTGATGGCTAATCAGTTCAAGCCAAGCCTAATTTTAGTCTCCTGCCTTTTTTTTTTGAAACCCAGGTAGGAGTCCTGTTAGTAGGAATACTGTATGGGATTTGCAGTGCTAGGTTGCAGAACTGATGTCATAGGTGGCTGCTATACGGTTCACAGCAATGAGTCCATATCAGAAAAGACAGAGGGATTTCATATATTCAGTATGTAAAGACTGAATGAAATAATATGTTATTATTTCAATGTGGACAAAGAATCAGGATGATTGATAATACCTGCAGCATGGAGGAATAAGAATGAAAGGCAAGGATAGCAGTAGATACAAAACTGACAGATACTTTTCTAAACAAAAAGCAAAAGCAAAAGGGCAAACTTAAAGCCATTTTGCATGATAAAAAAAAGTTTCCAACTTTATTTTTCTCTTTCAAAGTTTGCATGTGTTGCTGTATTATTTCTAGATGGAGTATTTATTAGGTTAGAATTTTCAGGAAGACCTAAAGGTACTTGAAATAAAGGTTAATTGGATTTAGGTGTCTGTGTACACTGAATCTCATTATGTTCATCTCTATAATTTTTAACAACCCTTGAAAAATATTTTCCTACAAAGTGAATTGTTAGGAAGATAAGGAAATGTAGAGCTAAGATGAATCTCATAAGCTTCTTGGTTGAAAACTGGTACTCTTCTCTCTGGTGACCAGATCCTTAATGATATATTGTGCTGGTTTGGCTGGGAGAGAGTTAATTTTCTTCACAGTAGCTAGTATGGGGCTGTGTTTTGGATTTGTTCTGAAAATAATGTTAATAACCCAGAGATACTTTAGTTGTTGCTGAGTTTATACCATGTCAGGGCTTTTTCTGCTCCTCACCACACCCCAGCAGTGAACAGGCCAGAAGTGCACAAGAAGTTGGGAGGAAACACGGCCAGGACAGCTGAAATATGGATGATAAATAATGTAAATCATAATGTATTTGTGAAAACTGAGCAGTGAACCTGCTCAGTTATTGACTGTAAAAGACCTACCCTTGCAACAAACTGTTCTGAAGAGCAAGGTAAGAGAAGACTTTCACTCCTAGCTTGACTTTATACAATATCCACTTTTCATAAAAACAATTGCAGTGAAATAATTCTGGAGTAGAGTTTATGGATTATCAAGTAGCGTAAATCCTAAAGGGTCAGATTATTTGTGGTATTCTCTCTTTAACTCCGAAATAACTGTTTAAATGATGCTTCACAGAGTCTGAGCACCTTTCTGACTGGGTTGATCATAGACCAGCATCTCCTTCTGCAAACAAATCTCTCTTTACCCTTTTCCACTATGTGAAGGGAGATTATACAGCAGCAAGAAGCAGACTCTTCCTAGAGGTGTAGGGTGACAGGACGTGGTAAGCTGCTGCTCACAAATTGCAACAAAAGGTCACAATTTGCAGGAAGGAAAATTACAGCCAGGCATGAGGAGACAACAAGAATAGTGAAGTCCTGAAGCAAGTTTCTGACAGAAGTTTTGGGATAACAGCCCCTGGATGCTTCTAAACCAAACTAGATGAGCCCCATGACAAATTGATCTAGTTTTGAAATTACATGTAGAGTACCTCCCAGTTGAATTTTCCTATGATTTTATCCACTCCGTTCTATCTGGGGCACTGAAATTCAGTTTTAATAAAGCAAGAAAGTGTTAATTTATCAAAAATGTTTACATTTCTCTGTCAGTAGAACAGTCAAGCTTTCCATATTCATTATTTGTTTTACTATTGGTACTGGTACATTTCCTTTTTTATACCCAACTGTATGAACAAGTGTCTAAAAATAACTGGTGTTTTTATTCTGAGAGTGAAAATCTGCAGAGCCAGATACCACAATATCTACACAGTTATAAAAACAACCAACCAAACAAAAGGCTGTCTGGAGTTCCTACAAGTTATGTTCCTTTTTACAAGGCCTCCTTATGAAGTGGAGTGGTAGAAAATTTTAAATAAAAAATATTTTAGTAGAATATATAGGTGTTACTTTTAAGTACAGAAAAGAAATTTAGAAAGGAAATATATACAGGTGTACAATATTTAATAACAGCAATATATTAGAAACTCTAGAATGCAAAGGACTTCCTGGGTCTAGTTCAGTCTCCCGTTATTTTAAGCAACACATTGGATAATGTCTTATAATGCTTCTAGTATCTGTCCCTGAGATGTTTTGGTTTTGAGTTTGTTTCAGTTTAATTACCTGTCCTCAGAACTCCCGCTGGAAGTGATGCAACGACAATCACATACCACCTTCCCCTAAGTAGACTGGTGTCAAGCAAGTCTCTTAGAAATGGTTACCTTCCCCAGAAAACTCCTTTCCTCACTTTTTATCACTTAGCATGATACTATATGAAATGGAATATCCCTTTGGTCAGTTCAGATACATTGTCTTGCTTATGATCACTCCTAAATTTTTGTGTACATCCCAGTTTACTCACTTCAGGGTCAATGTGGGGAAGAAGAAAAAACCTTGACTCTGTGTTATCAACACTGTTTCACCACAAATCAAAAGCACCACATGGGCTATTACAGAGAATAACTTCATCCCAGTCAAATTAATTACAGGTATTTACCAGGTAAAGTGTGGGAGACCAAGAGAGAGACAATTATGAAACGTGGAAGTGAGACCAAGAAATGTGTGAGGAGATCTGCAGCACGCCTAAGAATATCACATTCACCCCCTTTAAATGATCACCCGGACTGTGGGAACGTTGTGTCAGAGTTCATGTTTAAAGGGTATTGTATTTTACCTCTTGTTGTACCCCATTTTTACAGTTTTTATAGAAATCCTTATGGTTATGTAACTCTTTGTTCCTCCCTTTTCCCTAATTGGCTAATAGGTGCTGCATTGCAGTGTTTCCTTTTATGGTTTTCCATTTCCTTATTTGGTTATCTCTTATATGGTTCTGTATCCCCTTTTATGGTTAAGACCTACCCCTTTCTTCCTTATATGTTCTTCATTTCCATGCCCCACCCTGATCCCGCCTTCTCTTCCACCATCTTCCATCCCTGCCCTTTATAAGCCGGTGCAACCCTTCAATAAACGGCCATTTTCCCTCTCAGCTCTGAAAGTGGTTGACCCATTATTCCCTCTGGGCCGTGACAGTAAAGGGCCTTACCACACTGGATAGCTCCTTCAGGTGCTGTTAGATTGATTTTAACAATGTATTTCTTGGCCTATGGTATTGCTTCATTTTGAAACCTGAAGGCTAATAGGGAGAATTCAATTCTGTCTCAAGACGCATAAATTTGTGTATCTAAAGGTGACTAGACAGCAAACTCTCATTGGTGTAAAATGTGAGGCATTCACTTCACTCACTAGTGATGTCTTAGATGGGATGTAGCTGCATGAAATTAGCCAAGAGAAACTGAAAACCACTCAATTGGGTTGTCAGTGAGATTTATGGAAACTGTAGCACGAGGCTAATCTGGACACTACAGCACTTAAAGTTACATTAGAGCTCAGTTCAGTTGGGTTAATATGTGTCCACTGCTGTTTGATATGCTTAGGGTTACCTGAGTAAACCCAAGTAACTTAAAAATTTTGTTCAAGAGTTCCAGGGAATCCTCATCCTTCTGAAAAGGCAGCTGGAAGCCAGGCAGGATGCCCTAAGGTATCTGAGACAGCATTATTGTCTTAGGCAGTTGTATCAAATACACTTTATATTAAATCCTGCACAATGAATCCATCTGAGACTTCATCTTTTCAAGGGTGACAAATGAAGAATGATGTGTGATGAATAAGCCTTTGTAATAACATCCCAGTTTCCTCCTTCCCTATGTTTTCTCAGAAAAGAGAAAAAATTATGACAATTATTTTTATTTATTTTCTGTTTTAACAAAACTTATGTTTTATTACTGGAAATGAGGATTTGTTTTCTGGAGTGGGGTCAATATGGCCTTCTTGACAAGACCTGTAATTTAGGCTTTGATTGAATTTAGCTCTTTGAGGATTAAAAGCCTGAGAAATCTTAAATCTGTAAACAGTAGGGAGAAGCTAAAATTTCTGTTCAGCTAAAAATGCATACATTTGTTCAGTGTTCACTGTTCAAAATCTTCATATAATTCTATAATCAAAGAGAAGTTGGTTTTTGTAGGTATCTGCAGGATCATATACCAGTCAAGATCTGATCCAGTGAAAAAGTATAATACTCTTATTTCTGAGTATTACCTGAGCCTCAGTAATTGATATCCAAGATGCTTCGACTGTGATTCCATCCATTTTACAAGGCAGTACCAAATGTTCACCTTTCCTCAGTGCTAAGCTAAACATTCATGCCAGATTTATTCAAAAGGTGGAAGATAGTTTTACATACAATCTCAGTTCTTAGGCAATATTTTAACGAGACAGTTCTACCTACTGTAAAGGGAATATTAAATATAGAAAAGAAAACCTAGAAAATATGCTTTACTTTTTAATAGGGATTGAAAAATCATCTCACATCTTACCTCCAGAATCTCCATCCATGAGATAAATCTAATGTGAGCTATGAGTAATGACTATTTGTGTCTGTAAGCCTCCAACTCCCCAAAGTTTCTGGCTAACAGGAAAAAACAACGTCCATAAGCCAGCAGTATGTCCTTGTAGGCAAGAAGGCCAATGGTATCCTGGGTGCTTTAGGAAGGGCATTGTCAACTGGTTGAGGGAGGTGATCCTGCCACTCTACTCAACCCTGCTAGTGAGGCTGCGTCTGGAGTGCTTCGTCCAGTTCTGGACTCCCTAGTTCAGGACAGACAAGGAAATTCCCATCCCTGGAAGAGTTCAAGGCCAGGCTGGATGAGGCTTTGAGCTACCCTCTCTTGTGGAAGATGTCCTTGACCAAGTCAGGGATTGGAACTAGATGATCTTTAAGGTCTCTTCCAACCCAAAATGGTTTTGGTACTACCATCAGCAGTACCAACAGCATAAAGCTTCGAGCTCTCTTTTTGTAAAAGAGGTAATGCTTTCTGTAAGTCTGTTAGCTGTGATATATGAACATTAAAGAGTTCTGGCACTAAATGACACTTTAGGAAAAAGTACTATGTCTGTTAAATATTGCTGAAATGTATTACAACTGAACTTGTGTTTCTGTTAAGAGCCTGCAGTCAAACCAATGTGAACATTGCTTTTTACTCTAACAGTTGTTTCACTGCAGTGTTTCACTCAAATCTTAAAATAATAGCAGAGTTAACAGTGTTGAAGTTTTAGATGAACACAATCTTACCTAGAAATCAAAACTAAATCTTAGTAGTATTTGTTTCATTGTTTACAAGAAACAGGTACTAAATTTATCTAAATTGGTTGTTTTGTTTGTCTCCATAAGTATTTAATCTATTATAACTGATTTTTAATGTTTGGATTTTTTCTAGTAAAGCAGTTGTCACTGAATTTTTGGTAACAAACAAACAGCCCAGAGTGACAAGGATAACTGCTGTTTTGAGTATAAATAATTGAGTAGCATATGTGAGAAATGAATCTTTTCCCTACTCTAGACCAAAAAATTCTATGCAAAAATAAAAAGAGGATAGATGTCTCCGGTAGTTAACAATGTCCCTTCACAGGCTGTAAATACATTTCAGTTTATTCCTTCACCTCACAGATGTGATTTGTGACTAGAATGTTATTGCTGGGATTGTTTTGAGGACTACTTACATGAGTGGTATAAAGTGTCCAGTTTTAGAAATATCTTTGTGTTATGCCTATTTAGTTGATTATCCTGCAGCAGTCTAAGGTAATTTCTTTCTCAAAAAGCTTCAAATGTAGATAAGATGAAAAATATTGATATAAAATGTATATATCAATACAGTAATAAATTAAACTGAGGGATTCTTACTAATTCTTCCATTGTTTTGTTTTGACTTTTTATTGTCTTTCATTTCTGGATTTCCAGCTATACATGAGCTGTTCCTTTACTCAAAACCCTGCATCCTCCATGGAAGAAATGTTGGCTGCAAGGACCTTTTTTTTCTTCTTCTCTGGAAAAACAAAATAATGACCTCATCTTCCTTGTGCTCTGATAACTCACCTAGATTGCTTGTCAGTCAAAAAAAAAAAAAAAGACACAGAAATGAAATGCATTAAGACTGCTTTAAATGTATTTGAATGTATTTCAAACTCTACAGAAGATAAAAATCCCATAGTACCCTGTGTTTTTTTCTTTTCCACAGTGTCTCAACAGCTTATGTCAAGGGATTAGCAGTGCAAATATTTTTCACCAGATGAAAATGGCAGAAGATGTTGCTATATTATATCCTTCAGAGTTCGTCTAGGTACCATAATAAATTTTGGAAGTACTGAAATTTTATTATGAAAGGTTTTTCTATTGGGGCAGTATGCTAAACTTTTGTGATAAATATACTGTCATGCTCACATTTGTTTGTATGTATTGTGTCTAAGCAGGAATTCTGTTTTTTTAATTGTAATAAACCTAAGTGAAAGTCAAGTTTCATTATTCCATAACTCAATTACCCTAATACCATTTGAATGGCTAAGTCTGTATTCAGTAAGAATGCAGAGCAGATCCTCATGGAAAATATGCTAAGGCATATGGAAAATAAGAACGTGATTGGTGACAGTCAACATGGTTTCACTAAGGGTAAATGATACGTAACCAACGTGGTGGCCTTCTCCAATGGAGTTATACTGGTGGCAGAGGGAAGAGAAATGACTCAAAGCACTAACCACAGCATTAGGAGGTATCACTGTGGAGCCAGTTCTGTCTGCAAACACACATGTAGCTTCCACAGAGGTTGAATTATATAAATTATCTTCATTTCTATATGCAGCATAGGTTCCAGGTTAATTGCCTGTTACATTACCAAAGACAAAGACGAGTATATATTACCTGGTGTGTCAGGGAAGGGACTTTTTAACAAAAGAGTAAAAATATCTCTCATGTGGTTATAATTCATATTTCCAAACAGAAAAAAATTAATTTATGTGCTCCACCACTATAAATAAACTAATTGGAAAGAACTGTCACAGAAGCTTATTTAAGATTATTAGAGAAAAAAATTGAAATAACCTAATGCAAATTAAAGACATTTTGTATATTGGCTTGTAAAATGAAACTGTGGTCCCCAAAGTTTGCAGACATTTTACATCCTTAGTGAGGAAGTTAAACATTTATAGGTTTCATCATTTTCCAGGAGCAAAAAATCTCCACAGGACAGGAAAAAAAAATTAAAAAAGCAACAGAGAGAGAAACTTATAAATACTAAAGGATAAATTGGTTAACATTTAAAAATATCTTAATAATATGACTCGATGGGCCAAGGCCAATTGTATGAGGCGAAGTGCTGGATCCCTCATTTGCATCACAACAACCCCGTGCAGAGCTACAGGCTGGAGGAAGAGTGAGTGGAAAGCTGCCTGGTAGGAAAGGACGTGAGGGTGCTGGTCAACAGCATGAGCCAGCAGTGTGTCCAGGTGGCCAAGAATGCCAATGGCATGTATTAGCAACAGTGTGGCCAGCAGGAACTAGGGAAGAGATTGTCCCCCTATACTTGGCATTGGTGAGGCTGCATCTCAAACCCTGCTCTGGGCCCCTCACTACAGGAAAGACATTCAGGTGATGGAGCATGTCCAGGGAAGGAGGTGGAAAGGGTCTGGAGCACAAATCCTATGAGGAGAGGCTGAGGGAGCTGGAGTTTTTTACTGTGGAGAAAAGAAGGCTCAGGGGAGACCTTATCCCTGAAAGTGTTCTAGGTCAGGCTGGATGAGGCTTGGAGCAACTTGGTCTAGTGGAATGTGTCCCTGTCCATGGAAAGTGTGTATTTGTGTGTGTAACTACACGATTCTTAAGGTCTCTTTCAACCTAAAGCATTCTCTGCTTCTATGTCAGTCTGATAAAATGAGGAATGTCTGTCTACACATTTAATCTGCTCAATTACTACACTTATTTTATCCTGTCTAGCCTACTGTAAAATCAGTGGAAAGGACTAAGAAAACCTGAAACAATTAATTTTACATTATCAATTAGCATGAATTCCAGATGCAATCGCACAATCTTTAAGCTGCTATGTATTCAAACTTATGCATACACCTAAGGATTTTGAAAAACCTTTTTGATAGGTTGTTTGTTTATTCGTCTATTTGTTTAAATGCCAAAATAGCTTAAGACTCTGACTTGCAGTACTTGTTTGGGCAGGATTCCTAGTATTTGGTGTGATGTTGTTAATAGACCTATGACATAAACTTTAATTAAATGATTAATATTACAAGCAGTAGAATAGACAGCTGTCAAAAAAATGTCTCCTCAAGTGAGAAATACAGATGAGTCTGTAAGTGAATGAATTTAGCCACTAGTCTATAATATTTCCATAATTAAATTCCTGCATCCGTCAAGGAAAAGAAATGTATTTCGTCTGCTTCAAGTATTTTCACGGCACAAATCTGATCATTCCCTAGATTAAATTGAAAGTACACAGAAAAGCAGAATGCAATTTAAAGATTTAGTGGATATAAAGAATAACTTAAATATGAGCGTGGGGTTTTTTTTTGTTTTGAAAAATACCCATACAGGAAGTTCAAATGTCCTGCAGAAATGCACTAATTTAATCATACCCTTTTACCTCTTCTTGAGATTACCATCCCTTATTTTTGTACCCATTAGGTTGCCACCTTAAACCTAGTAGACAGATTAACCCAGAATCCTCTGCAATTTTTGTCAGCGCTGATAAAATTACAATTTTCTAAATAAGATTTCAGAACTTGCACTAGGCACAAAATGCAAAGGTTTCACTCCAAAGAAGAAACCTTTGTTTTACCATTTTTGTGGAGTGGATTCTAGTTAGCTCAAGCAGCATTCAGTCTGTGGCCTCTGCAGTACCTGGAGATACCCCAGGAGCCTTTCTGTAAGCCATTCTGAAGACTGATTGTAAACCTGCTCAGTACCAGCTGTCACTGATCCTCCCAAGCCTCTTGGAAAACCACCTTGCTATCATTGCGTGCAATATTTAGCAGTTGCATGGCCCCCAGAGAATTATTCACATTCTGCAAAGCATCTTTATAAATACTCTAGGGTTAGTAAAAGAAGATACGGGAGAAAAACAACAACTCATCAAGTCTGGGTTCATGTCCTGAAAGCCTCATACAGAATGGATAGACTTTTAAGTCCTCCTTCTGCTTATTGTCTGCATAAAAGTATCCCAAATAATATTTCTGTTCCCTCCTTCAGTTAGCTCACTTAGTAATAACAATTTTGTTCCTGTTTCCATCCAATAGATGACACATTTATGAACCCTAGCTCTATTGAAATGCCAAGAGTCAGATGCTCAAGATTCAAGTAGGAAGATGTGATAGACCTAACTTTTCTTAAAAAAAACTGGTTGTGCCCTGTGGTGTGTTGTGACCCTTTTAATCTGGGACTGATGTCTTAAACAAAGTGTTTTCAAGTTAGATAAAGGAAAAGGCTGTTAAGAAGCAGATCCTGAGGAGGTGGGGTAATGTTTTTTATCATGCCAATTTCCTCACTTCTCATAAGGCACAACTATGAAGTCACAAAAAGTAGGGTCAAAGAGTGGGCATGTAGAAGGGGTCACAAAGCATCAAAGATCCCCAAAGCGCCCCATGACTCATTTCCAGATTTTTGCATCAGACAGTGTAAAACCCTTCCCCAGGGCATTCCTATGTAAGCCTGAACATATCTAACCCATTGAATTCTTTTTGCGCGGGTCCCCACCTCCAATGGATCAAAACTACGACCATCACTCTGGACAATGGACATTGAAATTTCAATGGTCTAGTGTCACCACTGGATCAACAGGTGGTGATATCTTTCCACTATCTACTCTTGTCCTTTCTTTTTCTTTCCTTCTTTTCCTTATATATTTTCTTCTTGATAGTATTTTATAGAAAAGAAGCAAAATGACCACATGCTACCTTTCTGCTGCCATTAAATTGTTTTTAAAAAAACCTTCCTCATATACACACTGGTCATGCAGTTAATTTCACTCTAATTCACCCCAAGAGTTCTATTAACAAGAACCTCAGTTACCGTGCATCAGAGGCAGATCATAACAGAAGATCACCAAACTTGATGACTTTTTGACTTCTATCTTGTATGAGATCAGATGTGTAAGTATGAAACTTCTCTCTTTTTTCAAGAGGCTTTGAATAAGAATTATAGTTATGGATATCAATATACAGCCTGGTGAAATATGAACCTGAAAGACAATTTCTTTGTTTCTAATCAGATGAGAAAGTGAGACATAGCATTGCATAAATGTGTTTTATTAAAATGTTATTTTTGAAGAGAAGTACATAATTCAAAAAAGGATCAAGTTTCTTCTCAGAAAACTAATTTGATAGTATAATTTGTATTAAAAATGCCCCCAATTGCTGTTTAAGTGTTTACTGACATATAAGCTATTACTGTTGGTTTTTTCTATCAGATTACTTTGCTCCCTTTCTGGTTTTCATACCATAAAACAATAACATTATAATGCACAATATACTTAAAATTAAATACTTGACTTCACCTGCAGTATATACTTTTCATTATTCAGGAGTATCTTACAGTATTAGGTTTCAAATATCTTAATCTTTTCTTTTCAATACAGTAAAATAGCAGGAATATGTGCACTTAATAATTTTTCAACATATTTCTTTAAAAGAGAAAAAGAAACATTTCTCTTCCTTAGGAAACAGCTCTATTTTCAAAAAAAGAGGAAATGCAAATTTGATTATATAAAAATTGAAAGAAAACCATATTGCAAAATGAAATGTACCCATTTTGCAACTAAGCAATCAGGAAATCCATAAAATAAAGTAATTTTTTACCGAAACAAAAATATTATCTATAATTGTATATATACACTTTAATTATATAACATCAATGATTATTGGTATGTCTCTCTTCCTCTGACACATTCTAACTAAAAACTGACATAACAGGTAGAATTACCTGACTGGGGGATTCAGATGAGAGAAAGGAGCAATAATTCAGCTCAAAGCCTGATGAAAACAGTGCAGGTTCCTGGGCTTTCCGGAGAGGTCCAATCTAGGTACAGTAATAGATGCAGGTACATCAGGGATTGACCTGTGAGGAACTCAAGAACTGTGTCCATAAAATGTTTATAAGCTGAAATAAGAAAGAAAAAGCAGACTACTGAAATTAAAAGGGTCTCAGGCTGCACAGAAGTGAAGCAAAATGGCTCATTCTGTGAGGTGTAAGGCTCTTTATAACAGAATGCTATACAGAGGTGCAATGGGGACTTCCTGCATCCATGTGCCTGCTGAAATTGCAGCAAATAATTGGTTTAACTTTAGACCAGTAATGAGTTTTATTTTGAGACAGAGATTCACAAATACTGAGTTTGCAACTGCAACTGATTCCAAACAGAGCTTCATGTGTGTGTTTTTAACTACAATATATATGGACCTCCATGCTGTTTTATCAATTTGCATGGAAAAGAAACTGACTTCTTCGGAAGGAACTTACATGAGAAGTTAGAGAAAAGTTGTTTCTCACATCGTCTTCCCTTCTGTAAACAATGCACTTTCGTACAAATAAATATCAAAACAACTCATAAACTTTTCCTCTTTTGCTCCTCTTTCCAACAGAGATTGTTATTGCCTTGTTTATATGGATTCACTGATTTAAGAGCACACAAACAGTTCTCATAACAAGTGTGAGAATGCCAAGTATTTGTTAGACAGTATTGGGTAATTAAAGCTTTTATTGTGTCTTGCTTCTGAAGGCTGGTAGTGCCTTTATATTGCAAAGTAGCTGCACAAAGGAAGACACTAGCAACAGAAACAGCATATACATATGTTGTTCAAATTTCAGGAAGGAAGATGCAAAGGAACTGTTTAGAATTTGAAAGTATATTCTTTTCGAAAGTATTAAATTTTGTGGTCTTGATTACCAAACACTCATCTCATCAGGCAGTGAATTTCTTAGCATATATTCTCAGATCAAAGGCATTGACTCCCACCTATTAAAACAGTATATTATCAGGACTCAGAAAAAAACAGACAAATCCTTTGAGTGCCCTTAAGCAACACTGTTTCTGCATTCTGAAAGCTCTTCTTATGTCATGTAATGCTTTCCAAATCATCCAATCATTCTGTGGCTGGATTAATAAAGGATTCATGTATATAAAAATACACAAATACGTAAATAAGCTTCCACGTTATCCTAACAGAGACAGGGAAGGAACTGTAGTATTTATAATTGAGAGTTTGTATGTTTTCAGGTTAGTAGGTAAAATTACTGAAAACTGTTATGTCCAACTCGATAAAACAATGTATCTGTTTTGTTTACTGCCAAAAACATAGCAGTGGTGGCATTCGAGTTGCTTTTGATGGTCTTTGAAATTCTTTGAAATTTCTTTGAATTTCTTTAAAAACTGCCTAGAAACTGCCAAACTCATGGAGCTTCCACGTGCATGGTGAAGAAAGGGTAACTGAGCATCTATAGGAAGCGTAACAGCTGGATCTGACTGTTCAGCATGATGTGCTGTGGTAATGCAAACAAGCCAGGTACATCTCCATTTCTACAGAATTTCCTTTTGATTTGAGTAAGGTATATGACAGGAAAACTACATTTCTGGTATCTTAGGATTAAAGTATTCTTTTCATTGAATGCAATCTATGTATATTGACTTCAGCAAAGCATGTTGTAGAACAAGGTACTGCACAAAGAGTTTAATAGTTTCAGTTGTACAGGTTTATTCTATTTGTATCCTGGAACATGAAATAAAAATATTTTATTTACCAGAACTATCCTGCAAAATGTATAAAGTAGGCTATTCAAAGATACTGGCACGTTTTCCCACCCAATGAGCTTCCAAACTCCAACTTGCCACTTTTTCTAGATATACCCATTCATAAGTAAGTTTCAATAAGTTACATGATTTTTTATTTATTTATTTATTTCATAGATTCATAGAATCATTTTCTTGGAAAAGACCCTTAGGATCATTGAATTCAACTGTCCAGTTTGTTTATCATGTGGTAGAATCTCTGGTAAGATATCTTATCCCAGATCTCTCAGAAATGGTTGCTAGACTATAGGGTTAAGTCTACTTTTATCTACTTTTTAAAAAAAGTTTATTTCCTAAATTCGCCTTCTTTCTATTGGCAAAACAGTTTTCCAACTGCCTTTGCCATATAATTGTATAGACTCTTAAGGAGGGGTTTGTTCCTGAATTTAGCTATCAGCATCATAGATATTTATATCTGGACAGGTCAAACCACATGCTCATTAGTTCATGGATAGATGCTCCCAGAGAAAATTCTGAAGTCCTCTTTCAGAATTGATGTGATGAGTTGGATTGCAAGTTCAAACAATTTTCTTCCTAGAGGGAACAAAGGTGGTAAGTTCAGACATATGCAGTTCATCAAAGGAATATTAGGATAAAATTTTGATTAGTATCTATGGTATTCAAGGTTGTTAACTGGAATTCATAATGCCAAGTACTCTGGAAATTTTTGAAATTTTCGTCTACAGACACTGAAGGTGCACTGACTTCTGAGTGGTCCATATGCCTAATCCCATACAAATCTCAATGATATCTTTAGAGTGTACTTATTTCATTTGAGAAACCTGTTTTGTTTTGTTGTTTGGGGTTTTTTTGAAGGAATTTATCAGGCAATTGGGAACCTAGTTTTTGTGAAGGTGGTGGATATGGTATGTTCTTTGTGAATTCTAAGTCATGGTATCATGCAGCTTCCTGAATATTGGAAGTCCTCATTAGTTCTAGTTCAAGTTGCTAAGTAACGGAATATTCAAAGCAACTACAAAGAGCAGCTGTAGATTTACTTACTCTTAAACAATGAAATTCAGAAAAATGCTCCTTCAAAAAGTTTGCTTCAAAAGAAATTGTCATTTTCAGCATGTGTTACATCATACTGGTGGATTAAGTTAGCAAGGGCAAGTTATATTCATGCAGTTTTATAATGTAGTTATAAAGCAGAAAGGACATTTTGATGAGAAGTCAGAAATCTTGAAAGACATTGTGATTGTGCATGGAACTGAGGTCATGCCTAGAGATAGGTTTGGTTTAATGATCTGTCACTTTCTGTAAACTCACATTTCAAATACCATGAGTCATATATGACTACATGAGAATTACCTTAAATGTTTTTTGATATTATAGCTATAAATATCAACAAGTTGATTAAAGAAACCTGTTTACGAAATATGGACTTTTTACTTAAAGTATATTAAACTGTAATGTCCTTAACTATTACTTATCCTCAGAAAATATATACCAGTTGCTACCAGGAACAGAATCACTTACAAGCGTATTTATTGATGGTTTATTTGTTTAAGTCATCAAAATCAAAAGCTGTGGTACTCACCCTTCAGCTCTCTGCAGCAGTCAATGCAGTCAAAGGGAATTTGTTCACCGGCTTCAGGCAGTGGCCAATTGAGCTTCCTGCTCTTCTTCAGATGCGTAGGATCTTCTGGGTAAAAACTCTCTGAATTGCTGATTACATTAAATTCTCTGCTCTGTTTAAATATTCTCAAGTTGAAGCATTGATATACACTAATTCAGCAAAGTTGTAGCATTGATATACAC